>NW_007251632.1:248183-290208 GCF_000164805.1 Carlito syrichta
TGTGCAGGTATCTTTTCTATAGAGTGATTTGAGTTCTTCAGGGTATATTCCTAGTATGGGGATTGTGGGGTCATATGGGAGGTCAATATTTAGAGCTTTTAGGAATCGCCATACTGTTTTTCACAGAGGTTGCACTAGTTTGCACTCCCACCAACAGTGTAGAAGTGTTCCCTTTTCACCACACCCTCTCCAGCAACTGTTATTTTTTGAGTTATTGATAATTGACATTCTGACTGGAGTTAGGTGGTATCTCAGTGTGGTTTTGATTTGCATCTCCCTGATGATTAGTGAGGCTGAACATTTCTTCATGTGTCTGTTGGCTGCTCGGATGTCTTCCTTTGAGAAGTGTCTGTTCATATCTTTTGCCCATTTTATAACGGGGTTGTTCGTTTTTTTCTTTTCGGCACATTTGAGTTCCTTGTAGATCCAAGATGTTAAACCTTTGTTATACCTGGAGTTGGCAAATACTTTTTCCCAGTCTGTAGGCTGCCTCCCTGCTCTCTTGATGGTTTCTTTGGCTTTGCAGAAGCTTGTCAATTTAATGAGGTCCCACTTGTCTATCTTATCTCTTATGGCCTGTGAGTTTCAGGTTTTGTTCAGGAACTGGATACCAGTTCCAATTTCCATGAGGGTATGTCCTTCATTTTCTAAGGTTCTTATGGTTTGAGGTTTTACATTTAGGTCTCTGATCCATTTAGAGTTAATTTTTGTGTATGGGGATATATAGGTGTCCTGTTTCAATCTTCTGCATGTGGTCAGCAAGTTTTCCCAGCACCATTTACTGAATAGGTTCTCCTCTCCCCAGTGGTAGGTGGTGGAGGCTTTGTCGAAGATGAGTTAGTTGAGAAATTGAGGTTTTACTTCTGGAATCTCAATTCTATTCCATTGGTCTATATGCCTGTTCCTGTACCAATACCACGCTGTTTTAATTATTGTAGCTTTATAGTAAAGTTTCAAGTCTGGTAATGTGATACCACCTGCCCTGTCGCCATCTTCCATATTTTCTTTATCCAGTCCATTTCCAATGGTCGGTAGGGTTAGTTCCATGTTTTTACTATTGTGAATAGTGCTGCTATAAATATGTGCAGGTATCTTTTTTGTAGAATAATTTATGTTCCTCCAGCTATATTCCCAGGAGAGGGATTGCTGGATAGTATGGAAGGTCAATTTTTAGTTCCTTTAGGAATTGCCATACTACTTTCCATAGAGATTGAACTAGCTTACATTCCTTCCAACAGCGCAGAAGCATTCCATTTTCTCTGCACCTGCACCAGCATCTGTTGGTTTTGAATCATTAATGATGACCATTCTTATTGGAGCTAGGTCATTTTAATTTGCATTTCTATGATGATTAGTGAAATTGAGCATTTTTTCATGTATTTGTGTCCTTTGTCCACTTTTTCATAGCTTTTTGTTTTGTTTTGTTTTGTTTTAAGCTCATTTGAGGTCCTTGTAGATCCTGGATATTAGGCCTTTGTCAGATACATAGTTAGCAAATAATTTTTTATGATTCTATGGGTTGTTTCTCCATATCTCTCAATGGCTTCTTTTGCTGTGCAAAAGTTTTTCAGTTTGATAAGGTCTCACTTTCTTATGGCATTTGTTCAAGAATTGGTTGCCCACTTCGATATGCATAAGTGTGTTTCCTACGTTTTCTTCTAGGATTCTTATAGTTTGAGGTTTTATATTCAGGTTTTTGATCCATTTAGAGTTGGTAATGTTCTTCTTGTTTAATATCTTGCAGGTGTTCTCTGGGTCTTTTGCACTTGAATGGCTGCCTCTCTGGCAAGATGGGGGAAGTTCTCTTGAATGACCTCATGAAGTACTTGTTCCATAGTGTTTTTATTTTCTCTTTCTGCCTCAGAGATGTCAGTCAGGCATAGGTTTTACTTTTTGGACAAGTCAAACAGCTCTCAGAGGCTTTCTTCCTTCTTTTTGAGTTTTTTTCCCCTATGTTTTTAACAGACTGGGTTCATTCCATATTTTAGTCTTCCAGGTCTGAGATTCTTTCCTCAGCTTGGCTAAGCCTGTTCAGAATACATGTTCCTTTGTTATTGATCTCAAAGATGTAGCTCCTTTTTTCTGTTATTTAAGAGTATGCTTTTTTGAAGTTGACCAATTCCGCTTTTACTTCTTTTGATTTCTTTTAGTTTTGCTTCATGTTTCTCTTGGTTTCTGTCAGTGTGTGCTGTCCATTCTCTGATTTTTGTGGCTGTCAGCTGAGACAGGTAGCTCTTAGGGTGGGGAAGGGTTACCGTTTGTGCTCTAGTAGAAAGTTTTCCGTTTGCAGTCTCTTTAAGATTCTGAGAGTTGGATTTTCTTAGGTCTTTCCTCATTCATCTCAGTGAAAGAGGAAGGGGCTTAACCTTTTGGCAGGTTCTGTTTCTGCTGGTTTCTTCTCTGCTGCTAAACTTGTTGAGCTAGATACTCCATCCCCGTTGCATGTAATTGATGGCCATAAGCAGAGTCGGGGCAGGGTGACTTGATTCAGCACATCCTGCAATTGCTTGCTCCGTTCTTCTCCTGGAGTGACCTCAGCTCCTATAGACACCTAACTGGGGGAGGAGGGTAGGCCGATTTTTTATTCTCCTGGCTGGTTGCAGGGAGTGTCACCTCTCCAAACATGTTCAGGGTGCCTCCTTTAGTATGGGTTGGATACCTAATCTGCCCTGCCCTGCAAAAGAGGCATCAGTCTGCTGCTCCACCAGGTGCCAGCAGTTGGCTTGTCAGTTAGATTCACCCTACAGATGAGCCCTTTCTGTGGAGAAACTCTCCTTGTTCCACCTGGGCTCTGGCACTCATCAGTGCTTCCCAACCAGCCTTCCTCCCACCTTGAAACTGAGGTTTCATGCACTGCCAGAAGGGAGTGAAGCATTTCAGCACTCATCCATCTTCTTCTCCTACAGATCTTCCTCTTCTGTGTACCCTGTTGCTGGCTGGCTGTGCAGGGCAGGGATCTGATGAATCTTAAGGAGATACTGACCCTACCATTCATTTAAGTTGTCATGCCCTAAATAATGGATTAGAGATGAGTTTGTGCAGATTGTCCAGTATGCTTAACACCTCTAACATTTCAGGCACCTAATTTGGGTAATGAACTGCTGTGAACTAAGGGAAGAAAAGGGACATGAACTGCTATGAACTAAGAATTACTGTCTCTGTTACCAATGGAAGCAAAAAGGCTAGTTGCTGTGCCAGTTGCTACTACTTTTGTTTGACACTGCTTGAGAAATCTAATGCCTAGTTTTAAATCTTGCTTCTCAGTCAAAATTTTAATCTTCACATTAACAATGTTTTTCCAAATCATTTATATTTACTGAAATATTTACCTGGTTTAGCAATCCTCATTCTTTCTTGAAGATCCAAGTTTCCTTATGTTATCATTGTTTATCTGCCTGAAGAGCTTTTTTTTTTTTTAGCACTTCTGGTACTGCAGGACTACCGGTGATGCATTTTCTTTTAGTATGTGGCAGTTAATTTTCTTTTATCCAGTTTGTGTCTTTTTTTAAAGTCCTCTTTGTTGAAAGATATTGCTAGAACATAGAATTAATGGTTCCTGTTTTTTTTTTAGCACTTTAAATATAATTCAATCCTTTCTGTCCTTTGTTGATTTTTTTGACAAGTAAGTCAGCAAATATTTGAATTATAATTTCTATTTATGTAATTATACCATTTGTCTCTGACTTCTTCCAGGATTTTTTCATCATCTTAGATATTCAACCAATTTTGATTATGACATGACTCAGTGTAATTTTCTTTGTATTGTTTGGTTGTTATCATGAGCTTCTTGAATCTGTAAATATTTTTGTCTTTCATCAAATCTGGGGTAATTTTAGTCACTTAAAAAATAACTTTTTCATCTTTTTACCTCCTCCTTGGATGCAAATTTCTTATGTGTATGTCTTAGACTTATTGATATTCTTCTATGGATTTCTGACATTCTTTTATTTTTTATTTGTTTTTTTAACCGGAGTATCAGTCTGTTGCCCAGGCTAGTGTGCAGTGGTACACTCACGGCCACCACAACCTCGGCCTACAGGACTCAGGAGACCCTCCCACATCAATCTTCCAAGTAGCTGGAACTACAGGTGTGTTCTGTTATGCCCAGCTAATTTATTTATTTATTTATTGTAGAGGTGAGGTCTTGCCACATTGCCCAGCTGGACTTGAACCCCTGGCATCAGGCAGTTCTCTCACCTCTGCTTCCCAAAGTGCTGGGATTACACGTGTCAGCCACTGCACCCAGTCTGACATTTGATTTTAATCTTATTTTTCCTGTTTTTCAATTTGAACAATCTCTAATAATCTGTTTCCATGTTTATCAAATGTTTATTTTCTTGTTTCCAGTCTGCTTTTATACTCATCCTGTGGATTTTTTTGAGAATTTTGATTTTTCAGTTCCAGAGATTTTTTTTTTTTTGCTTTTAAACACACACACACACACACACACACACACACACACACACACACACACACACACACACAATTGTATCTTATGTTATATCCCACTCATTTACTATAAGCATATTTTTCTTTATGTCTTCAGCATAATTATAATGGCTTTTTTAAAATTTTAACATCTGTAGTGTCTCAAGTTCAGTTTTATTTATTATCCTTTGAGTATGGATTATATTATTTTCCTTTCTTTGTTTGTCAATTAATTTTGAATCATAACTTGGACTTTGTGAGTATGTTAATTCTATTTTGTTCCTTGGCATTTAAAATTTTTTTTATTTTAAAGATGTGGGCTACAATTCAGGGTTAGCTGTATAAATGTTCATTATTGCAGGTACCCTTGTTGAAGAGGTGTGCCCCCCCTGGCAGTTTCCCACTGCCAACCCTGCACCGGCCCCCACCCCGGCATTTTCCCACTACAGCCAGTCCCTTTTTTATAGTATTAAGATAATTGTTCAAGGTTCACTTATGAGTGAGAACATGTGATACTCAGTTCTTTGTTTCTGTGATAGATCACTCAATATTATAAACTCTAAGTCCATCCAGGTTGCTGTGACATTCATAATTTTGTCCTTCTTTATGACTGCATAATATTCCATTATGTTATCCTGTCCTCTTTCAGTGGGTAGCATGGTTGGTTCCATGTTTTTGCTATTGTGAATAATGATGCAATAAACGTGTGTGCAGCTATCTTTTTCATAGAGTGACTTGAGTTTCTCTGGGCATATTTCGAATATGGGAATTATGGGGTCATATGAAACGTTGATTTTCAGATCTTTTAGGAATCGTCAAACTGTTTTCCACAGTGGTGGTACTATTTTACACTTTTACCAAGTGTAAAAGTATTCCCTGTTCCCCACGTCCTCTCCAGCATCTGTTGTTTTTTTGAATTATTGATGATCGCCATCCTGACTGGAGTTAGGTGGTATCTCAGTGTAGTTTTACTTTGCATTTCTTTGATGACTAGTGAGGCTGAGCATTTTTTCATATATCTATTGTCTGCTTGTATATCTTCTTTTGAGAAGTGCCTATTCATATCTTTTGCCCACTTTGGGTTTTTTCTTCTTTTCAGCACGTTTGAGTTCCTTGTAGATCCTAGATGTTAGGCCTTTGTCAGATATACAGTTGACAAATATTTTTTCCTAGTACGTGGGCTGTCTCCCAGGTGTCTTGATGGTTTCTTTGTCTTTGCAGAAGATTGTCAGTTTGATGAGGTCCCACTTGTCTATCTTATACTTGGGATTTTGATCAGGAATTGGTTGCCAGTTCCAATTTCCATAAGGGTGTCACCTGCATTTTCTAAGGTTCTTATAGTTTGATGTTTTACTTTTAGATCTTTGATCCATTTAGTGTTGACTTTGTGTATGGTGATGGGTAGGGATCTCGTTTCAGTCTTCTGCATGCGATCAGCCAGTTTTCCCAGCACCATTTACTGAAGGTTCTTCTCTTCCCAGTGGTTAGTGGTGGAGACTTTTTGGAAGATTAGTTGGTTGAGAAATTGAGATTTTGCTTCTGGAATCTCTATCCTGTTCCACTGGTCTATATGCCTGTTCTTGTACCAGTAACAGGCTCTTTTTATTATTATAGCTTTATAATAAAGTTTAAAGTCTAGGAATGTGATACTTCCCACTTTTTTCTTTCTTTTTTTTGCTGAGGATTGTTTTGACTGTTTTTCATGTGAACTCCTGTACTGTCATTTCCATTTTGAAGTAGATTTTTTGTTCCTTTGAAGCAGTATTTCTCACCTGAGAACTATTGACATTTTGAACTGGATTTTTGTTGTTGTTCTGTGTGTTTTGGGGGAGGGGTGTGCTGTCCTATGCATTGCAGGGTATTGAGTAGCATCCCTGGCCTCTACCCACTGTATAGCAACAGAATAACTTCCTCGCCTTCCATACCTTCTGCCAAAAATGCCTTCAATTGTTTCCAAATGTTCATTTGTGGGGTAGCGTAAAAAAATCCCCCATCCTTACTTACCCTTTCTCACTGAGAGTTATAGCTGTGAAAGGTATTGATGTTTTTATTAATTTTTTAAGTCAGTGGTTACATGACTGGATTCAAACTTCAGCTTCTGTGTCCTGTGTCATGAGAAGCAACAGAATACTCAGTTAATTTTTTTTTGCATATTGGTTGGATTATTTGGAGTCTATCCAAGACAATAGATAGTCTAGGGGTCTGCCAATGATTTCACCAGAATTTATACACAGAATTTCAGGCTCCCATTATAATTCTTTACTCTGTGAGATTTTTCCCTCACTTCATTTGAGGCTGCACTTAGTCAAAATTCCACAAAAATTGAAATTTTTCATGAGGAAGTTCATTTCCTTCAAGTGTACACTCCTCTCCAGTGTCTGATTGGTTTTAATTGCTTTCCATGACTTTGGGTTGCTGTTCTTAAATTCAATCTGGAGTTTATAGTTGATGTCTGTTTAGAGCTTAGTTTGATAATAGGTATTCCTTTATTACTAGTAGTCTGACCTATGTTTCTTATCTGACTTATTAGGAAAAATTTTCAATTTACAAGGCAATAATGTGCTAGCTAGTTTCACAGATTCATGTATTCTAAAGTCCCAAACCCCAAATAGTAGAGCTCTATACCTTGTATGAGCTCCTCTGATTTTTATGAAGGTTGTTATAAAAAGGATGCATGCTCAAATTTCTATAGGAATTTTGCTGTTAAAACAACAGTTCTTACAATATTATTTCCAATCTCAGCCTGTTTTGTATTTTGCCTAGCAAGAGTGTTGTTTTCATACTGGAATAATCTCTTGATACAAATGTCCTTTTTCCACTCATCAAAACCAGATGGTTCCTTGATTTCTCTATAAGGTATTTTTCAGTTTGCCTTGGTATTATTGTTAGAAATGCTAGGTGATTAATTTTGACTAACTACTCTTCTCCACCTTTCTTCCCCAACATTATTTTCTGTTCTTTCCATGTAAAATGATTAAGTGGAAAATTCTCCAAAATACTCTTATTCATGACAGAGAAAATACAGTAAAATGAGTATAATGAAGAAATTACTTCCTAATACCAGTAGCTGACTTTGCCTAGGTGTCTTTTCTCCACAGTCCAGGTATTGCGGAGAGATATTCTTCAGTTCATAATCTCTTCGGGATGGGGGTGTAATGAGCCCTGTTCTGCTTATATGTTGCCAGAAGATAATACAAGTGAGCTACCCTATTGATGCCCTGGACATCTGAAAGAAGTTCACACTTATGTGGCTTTTGTATACAAGCTAAATATAACTTTTCATTCTTTGAGCAGTTGGTATAGCAAATAGTTTTGGTTGGCAAAGCAGGATGTGATATATACTTTAACAAATAATAGTTATGAAGAGTTATTAACTAATCATTTTTAATTGTTGCTTTTTGTATCTGTTTCACGACTTTGATAAAATCAGCTCCTTTTGACACATCAAAGAAAATCATCCAGAAAATTATCATTCCATATTTGAAATGGTTAACTTTGCTTTCATGGTTTCATATTTACAGTGAAAGAGTTAGAGAGTGAATTGATGACTCATCAGAAAAAGCAGGGTATAAAGATTGGGGAGAGTTGATGATAGAATTACATTTCATTTAAGTAACTGAAAATGTTGTTGCTATGGTCAAACATAGGGATATGGAATATATTGTAAATTATGCTGTGTTCTAGACATTTGATGTGTCTAACTGAATATTCTTGAACTGAATATTCTCTTAACACTGAATATTCTTAAAATACCATTTTTTGATTGAAAACAAACAGGACATATGAAACTCGTAACCTCTTGATGTGCAGAAGATTATGTTATTCTTTAATTTGTATTTATTTGATTTTGATTTTTTTTTACTTTTCCCATAACTTCTACATGCCAATTTCTGGAATCATGGGAGCTATTGCAGTTCTTATAATGCACATAGTCACTAAGATATACTCTGTCTTTCTGTGGTCTTAAGAACAATTCAGAAATAGTATTCTATTGAATAAGCTGATTTAGAAAAAGAAGTGTTTTATTTCTAGAAAAACCTTAATTGGTGTCTTAGTGTCTTAATGTTAATCGAGTTCTCAAACTCTGCCTGATTCTCCTACCGATCTAAATTCATCTGAAATATTTATCAATAATCTATCAGTTTTTATCAATAATCATCTATGTTTGTTTATAAGTCATTCATCTATCATCTGTCTATGTCATTTATCATAAGAGACAGAAGAGCACAACAATGGCAATCCAAGGGCGTTACCTCCATAGCAGATAGACAATGGTGATAGTTGTCTGTGAGGTGATGATGTATATATAGAAAAACAAAAAGAAAACAAAAAGCTTGAGGGCTGAGGCCTACTAACTCAGGGACCTTGCCTAACTGGAACCTTGTGACTATGCTTGAAAATGAAAAAGTTAAAGTAGGGCTGACGTCCTGTGTCATCTTGGTATAAGAAAACTTAAGAGTAAATATGATAACTCTTCTTTTCAGTCCTTCTGTCTCTTTATTTTTTATTTTTTGAGTTGGAGTCTCACTCTGTCACCCAGACTGGAGTGCCGTGGCCACTCCTGGCCACGGCAGCCTCGACCTACTGGGCTCCGGCTATCCTTCCGCTTCAGCCTTCCAAGTAGCTGGAACTACAGGCGTGCGCTACCATGCCCAGCTAATTTTTAATTTTATTGTAGAGATGAAGTATCACCAAGTTGCCCAGGCGGGTCTCAAACCCGCAGGCTTAGGCAATCCACTCACCTCAGCCTCCAAAAGTGCTGGGGTTACAGGCTGAGCCACCAAGCCCGGCTCCTTCTGTCTTTTTATATTTTAAGGCTCAGTTTTAATTATCTAGAATTATCAATTCTCCTATGTCAAACTAGACCATGGATTGGCAAACTTTTTCTGTAAAGGGCCAAATAAACATTTTCAATTTTGAATATCTCATATTCTCTGTTGCAGATAATCGGCTCTGCTGTTGTATGTGAAAACTGTCATAAATCATGTGTACTTGAATGTGTGTGCTGTGCCTGTGTTCCAGTAAAATTTTACACAGCAGCTTTTGTGCTGGAGTTGAGCAGTACCTGAACTAGATCACTGGCTAAGGTTGAACCTTGAAAATAATCAGATTAACTCAGGAACATGGTAAAAAAAAATTCAGAAAATTACATCACCACTTTATTTTCATAAAAATTATCTTTAGCTCCTCTACAAAATCTCATTCATGAGCTAGTGATATAAATGACTACTAAATGCCATTATTATAACCTAAACAGTGTCAAGCAAGTACTGTACAAGGAATTTGAGTGATATAAACCCCTTTCTGCTTATGGATGATAAATTATGTTTCAAAATTTAATTTATTCCAAGTTTTATCTGTAAAGTTTCAAAGGGATTAGTTTCCAAAATATTGCCTGCCTTCTTTTCCCACTTAGCATCATTACAGTGTTGTCTCTTGGCAACCTTGGTGGTATCCATCCTCCTTGGACAATGACATTACCCTAGTTTGACTTCATGTAAGCAGTTGTAATTGTTTCAGTGTATCATAGTAGGATTACCTATATGCCAAAGCTGTTATTTAACCCATCTTATAAAAACTTGATAGAATCAACTATGCATATAGCCATTGGATACAATCTTTAATCCAATTAAATTATTTTACATGTTTACTCTTGATTGTCTATGGTATCTGCATTGCAGGATTTAAAGAAAAGGAAAAGAGAATCAACAACTTGCTAACTTAAAAGTAAATTTGGGCCATTATTTTCTAGTCAAATATATATGTGTATATGTGTGTGTGTGTGTGTGTGTGTGTGTGTGTGTGTTTACTTAAAACACATATGACAAATTTAGTGTTGAAGGGCTCATTCAACACCATTTGAGAATGCACGTAAGTGAACAATTCATAAAAGAAAAGCACTGCAAATGGCCAAGAGCAGAGAAAAATATGTCCAACCTCATCAGTCTTTATAATGAAATAACAAAATTTGTGTATATAATATATATATATTTAAAACAAATATGATATAAATAGATTATTTGCCTTTTTCACCTATCAGATTATCAGGTACATGTGTTAACAAAGTCTGGAGAATTTGGAACTCCTTTCAGGAAGACAGTGGAAAATATACATCAGATGGAAATGAGCACATTTTGACCAATTTTAGTTTTAAAAATTTACCTATAAGGATGTAATAAAAAGTGTTCAAAGATACATGTAAACTTTAGGGTACTCAATGCAGCATTAATTATGCTGTAAAATAGTAAATAGTCTTTTTGTTAAATCATAATGCTAGGAAAATAAGTGGTGGTGTATTTAACCAGTTGTGTTATGTTCAGTTTTAATATGGTAGTGTATGTTCAAATTAACTTATATGAGAATTCAGCTTTGAAAATTCAATTATTCACCAGTTATTGAGTAGTATGTTTGATTCATTAACATTGTATTTAATTCATGTGAAATGAGATATGTATTTCTTGTTCTGATATAGTCAATAAACCAATTTTATAGGAAAAATATTCACAAAATGTTCATAGTGAGTCTGGTCATTATTTTATTGTTTCATTTGTGTGTGTGTGTGTGTGTGTGTGTGTGTGTGTGTGTGTGTGTGTGTGTGTGTTGTTGCAAATACATACATATATAAAAATTTTATGTGGCATTTATCAAATTCTTAATGCATGTACCACATGGAGAGATACGCACATACATCAATTATCTCATTTAATGTTCATTATAACCACACGAAGTAGGGTGTTATCTTTTTAAAAGATAAGTAAATTGAGACTGAGTTTGAATTTGAGTGTAATTCATCCTATTATTCACAACATAAGTAAAACTGCCCTGTGATGTCATAACTTTTGGAAGATAATAATTAAAAATACTTTTTTATAGAGTGATTTGTGAGCATCTGAGCAGAGTACAGTAGTTATTTAATAAATACTTGTAATTGAAAAAAAATACTTAAAATTTTCTAAATTCCTTGAGGAAAACCATTATTTTGGAAAAGTATGCATATTTCAGAGGGCATATTCATTCTCCATTTGTCTTTAAAGCTAGAGATAAGAGAAATATTTAGTGCAGCGTTTCAAGATAGAAAGTGTGAGTGTAAATGTTGAGAAAATGAAAGTGTAAGTGTTAACAGAAGCAGGAAATTTAGTGATATAGTTCTTTAAGGAGTTACCTCTAGAAATATCTGGTGATATTGCTTAGGAGATGGAACCCTGTGTTCCTGGAAAGAAACCATTTTATATACAAAGTACTGAGAGGTCGTGAAGGCATAAATCAAAGTCCAAAGTCCAATGAAAAGAGGAAAACTAAATGGGAGAAGTCAATCTTGAAAGAGAACCGATGAAAGACGCTATAAAGACACAAATGCTTCCAATAACAGGGAAGAAGTCAGTGGGAATATTTGAGTGAGGAAACAATTGCCAGCTCACATAGACTTAAAGTTTATAGACTTAAAGTTTAAAGTTTATACTTGTTGTAATATTTTATGGTTGAAAACACTGTAATTTATGACTCTATGATCTGGATGCTAAACACTATCCCCCACTTGGATCTGTTTCCTATAATTAGTACACTTCTTGGTTATCTTCATTTACTTTAACACTCTTCTAAAGATGATACTTTGAGACTTGCAAATGCAACTATTTTGCAGTTCTTAAGTTAGTAACTGGAAATTTGGTAAAATGATAAATACTGGGAATAGTCACATAAATTTTGCTTTACTGTGCTGCAGCAGTGGTTAAAATACGTTTTGTACTTTGACTGCTTTTTAATGTTAAGGAATGTGCTATGCCATTCTAACTTTATCCTTTTATTTTCTGGTATGTGGGGTGAAAAATTGACTATATGAGATTCTTGCAGTTGAGGCTCTGGAATGTTGAAAATACTGAGGGACGAATATGAGTACAGAAGGAGAAAGCAGTGAGAAATGCTGAAGCTACATTTCTCAAAGAAGACTACTGTACACGAGCAGTGAACAATCTCTGGATTTATCTTACACCATTTTGGGAAGGATGACAAAACTGAATAATGGTGGTAAGATGTTTATAATATTATTAACCTAATGTATGAATGAATGCATGCATGAATAAAGTGGAAGGTAAAGCTCTTCTTCGTAAAAGAAAACCTTTGTAAACATAAAAGGAATGACAGGATGTGAAAAGTCAGTATTTGGCAATAATCATAATTGTTTCAGCCAGGAACCAATCAGAGGATACCAAAACATGGAGGAAATTTGAGGAGAAACAAGACACTTAAATAGTCTGCAATTTGAGATACTTATCAGTTACAAAGGGAAAGTAGTAACTTACAGGTGTCGAACCTGATAGACACCACCTGAATTGAAGTTAACACTACCAATAGTGGGAACATCTGGCAACATTGATAGGCTACATTGAGAACACAGCCTAATTTCTCTTCTATTACTGACAACAATGCATAAACCTGACTCTACTAGTGATGAAAATGAGTCCCAGACTGAGTGACATTGTGCTTTTAGTCTTGGCATATTACTATCATTGAGGACATTTTCCAGATTATACCTGACTAAATAAACATGAGAGTTGGGCATGGTGGCTTATGTGCCTAATACCAGCAACTCAGGAGGCTTAAGTGGGAGGATCCCTTGAACCCAGGAGTTCAGGACTAGCATGGGTGTCATAGTGAGACCCTGTCTCTACAAAAAATAAAAACAAGTTATTTGAGCACAATGGCGTGCACCTGTAGTCCCAACTACTTGAGAGGCTGAGACGGGCGGATTCCTTAAGGGCAGGACTTAAAGACTGTGAGTTATGATCACACCATACTAAGCAAGCGTTTGATGCTATCTTTAAAATATAAAAAGACGTGGGATGTATTCAATACTTGTTAAAGATACAACATTGATTTAGAATTTCTATAATGGACTAAAAAAGGACATTTGGCAAAATTTGAAGACAATAGGTCAGACAGATCATAGTGTTATAGATATTAATTTCCTAACTTTGATAATGGTACTAAGGTTATATAACAGAAAATTCTTGTTAAGTAGTAAAAACCTTTGGTGGCTTCTTTCACCCATGCCAATTTTGGCATGTCTTCCTTTCTTTTTTCCCTTCTTTCTCTAATAAACTTTGTGTAAAAAAAATATTTACAGGATATAGGGATGATGTCGTAGCTCCAATTTTCAAGTTGTTTAGAGAAAATAATGTGAATATGTATACTTAATAAAATAAGTAGAGAGAGAAGAGACTTGTGGAGCAGGTATAGTAGCATGTTAGCAAATAGACAATTCAGGTGAAAATTACATAGAAATTATGAATACTTATATCTTCTCAGTAAATCTGAAATCAAGTGAAAGTAATATAAAAGAATTTCTAAAAGGGAATGGTTTGAGCATATGTCTTCAAGCTTCATGAATGCTCTGGAAATATGAAAGTGGAATAAATGCATTACTATTGTTATGCTAGCAACCTTATAGCTACCTGTATTTGGAGCATTTACATTAGAAGACTTTTTTTTTTTTTGAGTTGGAGTCTCACTCCATTGCCCAGACTGGAGTGCAGTGGCCGCTCCGGGCCACCGCAGCCTCGACCCGCTGGGCTCTGGCGATCCTTCCGCCTCAGCCTTCCGAGTAGCCGGAATTACAGGTGCGAGCTACCATGCCCGGCTGATTTTTGATTTATTGTAGAGATGAGGTCTCACTGCCCAGGCGGGTCTCGAACCCGCGGGGTCAGGCAATCCACTCACCTCAGCCTCCGAAAGGCGCGGGATTACAGGCTGAGCCACCGAGCCCAGCTTAGAAGACTTTTTACCCAGAATTTATTTACGTACTATACTGTTTTCAGAGTTCAGCCATGTTGTAGTATGTATTAGAACCCTTTCTTTTGATAGAGAAGATTTTATTGTATAGATATATAACATTTTGTTTATTCATTCATCAGTTAATATTTGGGTTGCTTCTACTGTTTGGTTATTATGAATAATCTTGCTAGGAATATTTGTGTGTAGATACAGAGTCTCTCTGTCATCTAGGTGGATCATAGCTCACTGCAGCCTTGAGCTATTGAGCTCAAGAGATATTCCTGTCTCTCTGAGTAGTATGGACTCAGTTTTTTTTTCCTTTTTATATATAGGTGTATGCCACCATGTCTAGCTAATTTATTTTTATTTTTATTTTTTGTTGTAGGGATAAGATCTCATTATGTTACTCATGATGGTTTTGAAATCCTGGCCTCAAGAAATTCTCCCACCTTGGTCTCCCAAAGTGATATTATTGTGGGCATAAACCACATGTATATTCGTATAAGTCACCGCTCCTATGTTTACTGTTTGTAAGACCTGTTTATAAGAGATTTTTCAGATTATTTTTGCTACATTTGAAGGCAGACAGTAGTCTGCAAATTTAACATTCTATTTAATATTAGTGTAAACTCTTAATGAAAAAATAATGAAATTGAAATAGGAAGTTATACACAGCCATTGCCTTACACCTAGTTTTCCCAATAGGTATGGGTATTTTTCATTATTACTCAGCTTTTTTCTTCTCAGTTTGAAATGGCATAGGTTCAGTGTTGGTTTGAATACAAAATATTTACTTTCCCTACAACATTATTTAAGTTGCAGAAA
The DNA here is from genome assembly GCF_000164805.1 of Carlito syrichta. NCBI lineage: Eukaryota > Metazoa > Chordata > Mammalia > Primates > Tarsiidae > Carlito > Carlito syrichta. The sequence goes on from NW_007251632.1 coordinate 263,205, forward strand.
GGGTATCTAGGATAAGTGCCTTATATAGTACTCAGGGATAGTAGAATACTTGGTTCAGGTCAGCTGTATTTTGTCCTAGGAATATTCAGATATTTTTCATAATGATTATGTAGATCTGTAGTGAATTTTTTTCTTTTCTTGGGTCTAATGGCAGTTTTCCTAATTTATGAGAATCTTCATTTTCCATGTAGAAGTCAAGTGGCTCAGTTTGCTCTAGAGTTATCAATGTCTGTGTGACTTCAGGAGTGGCCATTCTCACAGGCAACAGGCACGAGGGACCCTTTCAGTGAATGTACTTGGATCATATACTTACAGACTGTAGAAAACTGTAAAGAATTAGAGGCAAATCACTATTGTTAAACAGTAAAATGTTTTTATTATCAGCAAATGAGGACAGACTTATTCTTACTCATTTAATGCTAGCTTACAGTTTTGATAGTTTGAGTGCTCCTAGACATAAAAATATTAAACCCTTAACCTCTGAATATTGAATTCCTTGGTTAAATGGTATTCTTTTGAGTGTGTGGCTGCGCACAAACATATATGCTTAATACATGACTGTATGTGGAGTTGGTTCATGAACACTAAGCCCAGGATCTTTCCCAGAATTTTTTCTTTTTATATATTTTATAGTTTTGTGGCTTGGTATAGAATGGGCTAACACCACAGTCATGATACAGAAGAGTCAATCAATCCCCAAATTTCCTTGTGTTGCTCCTTTGTAGTTAGCCACACATTCTACCCCGTAATCCCTGGCAACTACTATCCCTGTGGTTTTGTCTTTAACATTTAGTTAAAAACATTTAGTTTTTAAAAGGAGATCTGGGTTCTTCCATCTAGCTAAAGGCATTTTAGACTGCCATCCATGTCTTTGTTTACATTAGTAATTTGTTACTTTTTTCTAACTGAATAATATTCCACTGTATTGATGTATAAGATTTATTTATCCAATCATTTGTTTCCAGATATCCTCTTTAGTGAAATGTCTATTCAAATCTTTTACCTAATTTTTAATGGGATTATTTTTCTTACTGTTTAGAAAGCTCCTTACATATTCTGGGCATAATGTTTTTCATGGATGTGATTTTCAACTAATTTATCCTAGTTTTTTAGCCTGTGTCTTCTTTTTCTTGTTAAGCTCTTTCACAGGGTAAAAGTTTTTAAGCTTGGTGATATATAATTTATGTACTTTTAGGTTCTTTTATGTATAATGCTTTTGGTAACCAAGTTGTTAAATGTATCTTTGTAGTATTCTTTATTATTCTCATTTTAGGTCTGTCAGATGTTGTCTGTCAGGGATATATCCCCTTTTTGGTTCCTAATATTGGTAATTTGCATCTTCTCTCCTAATTATTTATTTGTTTATTTATTTTTGGATTTATTTATATTAACGCTGGCTATAGGTTTATACTTTAATTGGTCTTTCTAGAGAACCAGTTTTTTGCTTTCATTCTTATTTTTCTTTTGTTTTTCTGTTTTCAATTTCATGAGTCACCTCTAATCTTTATTATTTCATGTCACCTGTTGCTTGGTGTTTTCCTGGCTTTTGTTGTAGTGTCTTACTTTGGAAGTTGGAGGTGCTGATTTGAGACTTTATTTTTCTAATATGAAGATTTTACTTTTATAAATGTCACTCGAAGCACTGCTTTTGGAGCATCCCACAAATTTTGGTACAGTCTCTTTTCATCTTTTCTTAGTTCAAAATATTTCCTAATTTCCTGTGATACTTCTTTTAACTGCATAGATTATTTAGCTGTGTGTTGTTTAGCTTCCAATATTTGCATGGTTTTTCAGTTATCTTTGTTTTTCATTTCTATCTTAATTTTGGTCAGAAGATATACTTTGCACGCCCTAAATTATATTAAATGTATTAAGGCTTTTCTTATGGCTTAGGATAGAATTTATCTCGGTAAATTTTCCATGAACATTAACAAAAAGTTATTGACTGAGTGTGGTGACTCATGCCTGTAATCCCAGCACTTTAGACAAGCTAATTGGTTGAGGCCCAGAATTCAAGACTAGTGTGGGGGACATATTGAGACCCTGACACTACAAAATAAAAAACCAAAAATTAGCCAGACATGGTGACACATATCTGTAGTACTAACTACTCAGGATTCTGCAGTAGGAGGATCAACTGAACCCAGGAGTTTGAGGCTGCAGTGAACTATGATCACACCATTGTACTCCATCCAGCCTGGGTGAGAGAGTGAGACCCTGTCCTTCCCCCCTAAAAGTATTGCTTTCTACTTATCTTGCATGAAATGTTCTATGAATGTCAGATTTCACATCTGTGTTATTCAGCTTTTTATATTTGTGGATTTTCTCTCTATTCATTCTGATTATTGAGAGGAGAGTGTTAGTTTCCATCTATAAATGTGAGTTTTCACTCCTTTCTGTTTTTGTTTTTGCATGTTAAAGCTCTGTAGTTAGTTCCATATGCATTTGGAACTGTTTAATTGATTCATTCTATGTTTGTTGTTATCCTTGGAAGCTTTGCTTGCTCTGATATACTTTTTGTGAGATTAACATTGCCACTCCACCTTCATTTTGATTTGTGTTTCTACTGCATCCTATTACTTTTAACCTACCTGTATTACTGTGTTCAAAGTGATTTTGATATAAGCAGTATATAATTATGTCTTTTTTTGTAGTAAGTTATCGGTTTTGTATGCTAACAGTTTTATGTTTTGGATTCAGGCTGGGATACCAGAAAAATTTCGAGTTCCCCAGTTTACCTTCAAACATTTGTCCTTTAGAGTTCTCTGTTAGCATATCAGTACATTCCTCTTGGGATGATGATGATGATGATGATTTGAGTCAGGGTCTTACTTTGTCACCTAGGCTGGAGTGCAGTGGCATGATCACAGATCACCACAGCCTTGGCTTCCTGGGTTCAGGTGATCCCACTGCTTCAGCCTCCTAAGTAACTGGGACTACAGGCATGTGTCACTGCTCCTGACTGATTTTTTAACTTTTTTATAGAGACAAAGTTTCACTATATTGGTCTCAAACTCCTGGACTCAAGTGATCCTCCAACCTCTGCCTCCCAAACTGCAGGGATTTCAGGCATGAGCCCCTGCTCTTGACCCCTCCTGGGATTCTCAGTTGGATTCTGTGGTTGAATAAAGATGTACCATGGTCACTCCATGTTACTTTTATTATATCTTACCCTTGTAATGCCCTATTTCATTTTGCTGTTTTGGGACAATTTCTATTTATCTTATGACATTTATCCTCTATTTTTTTTGTTCTTGCCATTATTCCATCATTTTCTATATGATGCTTTGAAGTAGACCTCAAAGTTATGTCTATCTCTCTATCTATCTATCGTCTATCTATTATTGAAATATATTTCTAAAGTTCTTATATCTAATTTCCAAAACATTGGTCTCACAGTATCCCTATCATGTGCCTTTTATTTTACCTATAACAGGACATTTTAATAAAATTATTATTAGTTGGAATACAGCCTTAGAATCTCTGATTCAGAGAAAAAGTTGCTATGCCACTGATTTGCATAGCATGGTAGAGAATTGTTTACTATTTAAATAATGGATAATTTGGGGAGGAAATAAATGAAGAAATGGCAAAGGACCAAACAACTGTGACTTGTGTGATGATGACTATATGATAGGTAATTTTTTGAAAAATAATTTTGTGTAATTTTTTATCTGATTTATTTTCTTTGTGACATGTTGCCACAGGTAAAAGTCTAGAGCAAGTTGCAGGACTTCAGGAAATACAGGTGAGCAGCTACTGTGATGCTTTGGACATTGTGTGTGTTGTGGCCATTGATGCCAGAGCTTTAAGATCTGACAGTTCATGATTTCAGAGGCTCCAAGGAGAATATTTTTATAATAGATTTCTTTTTTGCTCACGTATATCCTTTCTTTGTTCAAGAAATCCTCACTTAAAAAAATATCTTTTTGTGGTAACCTGAGTAATTATGTGGAAATGTTGCTGTATTCCCTAATTTCACCATTTTGTGTTGGGTGAATATAATGTTGCAGTGAAATTCAGCATGCGAAGTATTGATTTTTTTTTTTAAAGAGACAAAATTTCATTATGTTGCCTTGGCTGGCCTTGAACTCCTGGGTTTAAGTGATTTTCTCACCTCAACCTCCCAAGTAGCTGGGGGTACAGGTGTGTGCACCACCATGCCTGGCTTAAATATTGATTTATTAATTTTTATCTGGCACATTTAGAATGTAGATGTTTTTACTTATATATGCACTGTATACTTATAACTATGTATGTTGTTAGTTTTTTAAGTACTATAATTATATGTATGTATATGGTTTTTGCTACCTCACTTACTCCTTGCGATTTTAGTTCATTTAGTTGAATTTTTAAAATTTCCCAGTAGATTTTATCAAGTGTTATTAGATCAATCCAAAGTCATATGTTTTTTCATGCTATGTATATGAGAATTTTATTTTTCAGATACTAAATAAAATGTTTACTGTACACTTACTATTCTTTACTCATACTGTATTAGATACTGGTGCATAAAATAAGCCTGGCTATGGGAATCCTTGTTTGTTGGGAGGCTGTTTTTCTGGATCAATGATGAGCATACTTGTCTGAGGATGCTGAGAGACTCATTCCAGATGTCAATCTGAGGTCCAGATGATGGCCATCTGCAAGGACAAATAAGACTCTCAGGGCCAGGCTTATTTGGTGACACCTCAGTGAGTAAACCTGCCTTTCGTTTTCTTAGAATAGGGCATGAGCACCCTACCTTATGAAGCAGTGTGCACCATATGCTCAGTGACACAAGACTTGCTTCATTTTACTAACTTTGAATAGAAAGTTTTAGGTAAATACGTCCATCTAGGAAATACGTTCTTGAGTAATGAGTGAGAAAACGAGAGACCGAATTAAAGGGTCAAGCAGCCGTGATGAGTGATGAGTGCGCATTATTACTGAGCTAAACAGACAAACACCGTATGTCTCTGTTAAGCTTCGACAAAGGAACCATCTTTGTGCGTTCTTATTTTTGCCATTAAGTGTTTTCTGAGACTACTTTCTTTTCTGTTTTGTTTTTGTGAGGTAGAAGAAGACTGGAATGAGAGTTTGCACTTCAAAAAATATTGGAGTGAGTAGCCAAACCAACATCCTTTGAAATTCATATACATCATGTGTTTCATGCCACATCCCGAGGATTTTTTTCTTTTCATTAAAAAAAAATTTTATTTATTTGTTATAAAGATGTGGGATACAATTCAGGGTTAGGTATATAAACATTGATCATGCAGGTACCCTTGTTGATGAGGTAGGACCCCCCCCCCGCCGCCGCTGACAGTTTTCCACTATTGCCGATCGCTTTCTTATAGCATTATAATTGTTCAAGGCTACCTTATGAGTGAGAACATATGGAACTCAGTTCTTTGTTCCTGTGATCAATCACTGAGTATGATCAACTCAGAATCCATCCAAGTTGCTGCAAAGTCCATATATTTGTCCTTCGTTATGGCTGCATAATATTCCATTGTATATATGTACCACATTTTTTTAATCCAGTTCAGCTTTGATGGACAACACGGTTGGTTCCATGTTTTTGCAATTGTGAACAGAGCTGCAACAAACATACGTGTGCAGGTATCTTTTTTGTAGAATAATTTGAGTTCCTCTGGGTATATTCCCAATAGGGGAATTGCTGGGTCATATGGAAGGTCAATTTCTAATTCTTTCAGAAACCGCCACGCTGTCTTCCAAAGAGGCTGTACTAGTCTGCGTTCCCACCAACAGTGAAGAAGCATTCCTTTTTCTCCACATCCTCACCAGCATCTGTTGTTGTTTGTTTTATTAATGATGGCCATTCTTACAGGGGTTAGGTGGTATCTCAGTGTGGTTTTGATTTGCATTTCTCTGATGATGAGTGAGGCTGAGCACTTTTTCATGTGTCTGTTGGCTGCCCATATATCTTCTTTTGAGTAGCGTCTATTCATGCCACATCCTGGGGTTGTTGTGTTCATCTTTTGAATGGCTTACTGTATAATAGCTACATAATGTGTATTTTCCTTTGGTGAGTCGCCCCACTTTCATTTCTGAATCATTATTTTTAATTTTATTTTATCTGAGTTTTGCATAAAATGACAAATGTAGAATTTTGCGGAGTTGACTTTTTTAATGGTTGTATATTACAATAACATATCCTTTTATCAAATTGAACTGTGCTTAGTGTTTTCTTCAACAGGTTATTGTGGTTATAGCATGTTGATTTATGATAAGATTATTATCATCAGATCATTTTGGTCAGATTCACAAGATCATTATGAATCATTGTTGCTTCTAGTCTTCCCATTGAAATTTGACTTTAATTCTTTTTTAATAATTTATTTTTATTTGTTTAATTTATTTTATTTTAAAGTTCTGGGGTACAATTCTGGGTTAGGTATACAAATGTTCATTATGCAGGTACCCTTGTTTGTAAGGTGTTCCCCTCCCTCCCCTGGCAGTTTCCCTCAACTGCCAATCCCACCCCCCGACTTTAATTAGTTTTTAAAAAACATTTTCTTGATGTGGAAAATTATATGTCAAATTTTATGAGATTCTTCTAAGTCTGTGAAGATTTTAAATGATAAAGAATCTTAAAGGACTTCAGTCTTCTGAAACACAAAAAAATGTTTAAATTTTTGTACTGTGTTGGCCTCATAAAAGGTATTAAATTTGATTAATCAGGTAGAGAATAAAATTATCTGTATAAGTTTATTATTTGTTAAAATTGAAACACAGATCTATAAGAAAAATATTTTTTTTGACATGATTATGCCAATTCTTTGGCATGATTATGCAAATTTTTATGTTACCTGGTGTCTGGTGTTTAGTTATTTAAGAGTCAGGTAAATTCTTTTTCTCTTGACAAAATTCTTGTTGCAGATTCTTTGATTTTTTTTTCTTTTTTTTTTTGAGTTGGAGTCTCGCTCTGTGGCCCAGACTGGAGTGCAGTGACACACCCCTGGCCACCGCAGCTTCGACCTGCTGGGCTGCGGTGATCCTTCTGCCTCAGCCTTCCAAGTAGCTGGAACCACAGGTGTGCACTACCATGTCCGTCTAATTTTTTTGATTTATTGTAGAGATGAGTTCTTGCCAAGTTGCGCAGGCGGGTCTCGAACCTGCAGGCTCAGGCAATTCATTCACCTTGGCCTCCCAAAGTATGGGATTACAGGCTGAGCCACCGAGCCCGGATGCGTATTCTTTTAAATAGTGATTGTTTTCATGTTCATCTTATATAGGTATGGATGAATGTATTTTAATGTATATATTTTCTTTAGAACCAAACAAAGTAGTTCAAATGAGCTTGATAATTGTGAATTGTCATATTGTTCAGGGGTCAAGTGTAATTCATGAATTATAAAATTTACCCATTAGAAGTACTCAATTAAGTTATTTATAGTATATTCATTTAATTGTGCAACCATCACCGCAGTCTACTTTTTCAATGCTTCCCACTCTGAAAAATAAACTCTGTACCCATTATCAGTCACTATTTTTTAAATTTTGCCCTGGCTAACACATCCAGTACCATGTTGAATAGAATTGCTGAAATCAGTAATTCTATTCTAGATTTTAGGGAGTAGTCTAGATTTTAGAGAGTAGCTACATCTTTTCCTACTAAATAGGATGCCAGCCATGGGATTTTTTTAGACACTATGTGGTTGAATAAGTTTCCTTCCATTCCAAATCTGCTGAGTATTTGATTGTTTAGGAGTTTTGGATTTTACTAAATGCTTTGTCTGTTGCTATTGATATGATCATGTTGTTTTTGTCCTTCCTTCTGTCAATGATGTAGTACATTGATTGTTTTTTTGTATTTTGAACCACCCTTGCATTCCTGGGGTAATTCTCTTTTCATAATTATCCTAATATGCTGCTGTATTTGTTTTGGTAGTATTTTGATGATGGTACTTGTTCTATATTGAAAAGGGATATTGATTTGTGTTTCATTTTCTTGTGATGTTCTTGTCTGACTTTTGCATGAGTTTGGAAGGTTTTACATCTCTTATATTTTGGGGGAGAATTTGAAAGGAATTGCTTTTAATGTTTCCTTAAAACTTTGTTAGAATTCACCAGTAAAACCATCAGATGTTAGGCTTTTCTGTGCTGAAAGGTGTGTGTGTGTGTGTGTGTGTGTGTGTGTGTGTGTGTGTGTGTGTGTGTGTGTGTACGTTTGATTACTGATACAATCTTTTTATTTGTTACAGGTCTATTAGATTTTCTATTTCTTCTTGAATTATTTTTGGTAATTTGTAGGTTTTTTGATTTCAGAACAGTATATCTAGGTTGCTTAATTTGTTGGTATATGAGTTTTTGTAGTATTCTTTACAGTTCTTTTTATTTCTGTGAAGTCAGTAGTAATTTTCCCGTGTTCATTCCTGTTTATTGGTAAGTTGATTCTTCTCTCTTTTTCTCTTTGGCAGTTGAGTTAAAGTTTTGTAAAATTTGGTGAATTATTCAGGGAACCAGTGTGGGTATCATTGACTTTTTGTATTTTTTTTTTTTTTTTGAATTGGAGTCTCACTCTGTCACCCAGGCTGGAGTGCAGTGGCATGCTCCCAGCCACCGCAGCCTTGACCTGCTGGGCTCCAGCGATTCTTCCACCTTAACCTTCCAAGTAGCCAGAACTACAGGCTCAGGCTACTACACCTGGCTAATTTTTGATGTATTGTAGAGATGCGGTCTCACCAAGTTGCCCAGGCGGTTCTCGAACCTGTGGACTCAGGCAGTCCACTTGCCTCGGCCTCCCAAAATGTTGGGATTACAGGCTGAGCCACTGAGCCCAGCTGTATTTTTTTCAATTGTTAATTTCAAATTTTTCAATTATTTCAATTAATAATCTTTATTATTTACTGTTTTAGTATTATGTTTTTTCTTCTGCTTGCTTTATATTGGGTTACTCTTCTTTTTCTAGCTTCTTAAGGTGAAAAATTAGGTTATTGATTGTAATCTTTTTTGATGAATATGTTTGCAGCTATAAATTTCCTCCACTGTATTGCTTTAGGCATGGCATACATTTTCTTTGGAATGTTTATTTTTATTTTCACTCATTTCAAATAATTCTCCCTTGTGTGTCCTAATTAATATCTTATTTGGAGTGTACATTTTAATTTTTAATTATTTTCTCATGAGGCTGATTTCCAATTTCATTGGGATCAATAAACATAATTTATCTGATTTCAATTTTTAAAATTTATTTAGACTTTTTTGAGGCCTATCATTTGTTTTAGTGTGAAGAATGTTTCATGTAAACTTATGAAAATATATATTTTGCTACTTTTAGTGGAGTGTTCTGTATATGTTTGGTTAGGTACAGTGCTTTACAGTGTTGTTCACACCCTCTGTTTACTTAGTGATCTTCTTTCTTGTTATTCTTTATTATTGAAAGTGAGATATTGAAGTATCCAAATACAAGGGTGCCCTCCACAAAACAGAATTTACTTATAAAAAATTGTATATTTATTCTTACATGTTTAAACTTCAGCCACCTTCAAAGTACTCTCTGTTTGATGCAACACACCTATTGAGATGCTTTTTCCATTGCTCAAAACAGTTTTTGAACTCATTAACTCTGATGCCTTTTAGTGCTTCTGCTATTTTTTTATTTCACCTCTTCCACATTGGCAAAACGTTTCCCTTTAAGGACTTTTTCCATCCAGGGATACAAAAAGAAGTCATTCTGGATGAGATGAGCTGCATAGGGAGGTTGGAACACGGGGGCCATGCCATTTTTGGTAAAAAACTACTGAACAATCTGTGTGATGCAGGCAGGTGTGTTTCATGGTGGAAGAACCAGTCACCTGTTTGTTTATAACTCAGAATGTTTCTTTTGCAAATTGTGACAAAACCGTCTCAAAACTTCCAGATAAAACCATTTGGTTCAGAGGAATAAATTCCAAGTGTACTATAAGGGGGTCTCTTTGAAAAGATAATTCTGGATTTGGGGTGGTTCTCCCCATGTATTATTTTAGAATTGTCCATTTTACTTTTCATTTCTGTAAAGTTTTGCTTCATATATTTTGAGACTTTGTAGTTAGGTATATATATGTTTAAATTGCTGTATCTTTTTAATTGACTCTTTAATCAATGTATCGTTGGTTTTTGTGATAATTTTTTTATGAAGTTTATTTAATTTGAAAATAGTATAATAATACCTGATCTTTTTCGGTTAATGTCTCTATGGAATAACTTTTTCCATGCTTTTACTTTTAATCAATTTTGTCTTTGAATCTGAAGTGTCTCACATATATAGCCCATATTTGGATCATATTTTTAAATCTATGAAGCCTTTAATTAGAACTTTAAATTCATTTATACTTAATGTAATTACTGATAAAGAATAACTTAGACGATTTTCTATTTTGTTTCTCTGTACTTTTAAAAAAATTAACTGTTTGATTTTGAGTCGGAGTCTCACTTTGTTGCCTAGGTTTGGAGTGTAATGAGGTGATCTTGACTCACCACAGCCTCAACCTCTTGGGCTCAGGCAACCCCTTTGGCTCCGCCTCCCAAGTAAGTGGGACTACAGGCATGTACCACCATGCCTTGCTAATTTTTTTGAGTTTTGTGGAGATGAGATATCAATGTGTGATACATTTGGTCCATGGTGTAAGCCCATTTGTTCCGTTGAAGCTGAGTCTAGTCACCATCTCCCCTTATTCATTTTAAAGACAAAGACCTGAAAGTTCTAAACAATGTGCTTTGGTATCATAGACTTGTAGTTCACAACCATATTCTTTTGCATATTGAACTGGATAAGAACGTGTGTGTGAGTTTGTGTGTGTGTGTTTACGTGTACCGCATGCACTTTGCAGCAATCTTTCCAATTTTGGGATCTTTCAGTAGTAAAGTGTTCTCTGGGTTGGCAAAAGGTCTATCTAGAGAGGCCAGTGGCTGTAGGTTGCAGTTGTGGTGTCTTTGGTGTGACAGTACTGCATCAGTTTCTCCTTCATGAGATATGCATGACATTCAATCTCACTGTTGTGTATTTCAGTGCAAGTTCTTTTTTCAAGAGCCTTTTGATCAGAAATTGACTAAAGTTAAAGTTTCTGATGGCACTTACCAGCCCCTCTTTCACTACTGCCTCAAAAGCATGCAAAAATGTTGCTTTACTGGTGAGGATATTGCTATTATTATCTTTTGCAGTCCTTCAATGACTGCAATCACTGTGACTAATAAATAAGATAGATGTTCAAATAGTCAAGTTTTGAATCCTTGAGGGTTTTCTACCAGGCCTTCTTCACTGGGGGTTTCTCAAAGAAGATTGACCATAACTTGCTAGCAATGACTATGTCTTCTTGCTTCAACAGCCTTCTCTTGTGTTGTTTCTTGCATGAATCCCCACCTTATTTTCATTCTGGTAGACAGTCACAGTAAGTGAGGCAGTATTCTACAATTACTACCTTCACAGACTCTTTAACTTTACTTGGGGGATGCCTCCAAGGGCCCATGATGATACTGAACTCCATGAAGGTGGCTGTGGTTGGTGCAGAAATAGTTCTTAGCAAGCAGATACATTTCTTGTGCCCTGGTTAAAAACAAGTGTTGACTTTTTTTCCTCTTAATATTCCTGTCCTCCTTGTCCTCAATTTATCTATTTTGTAATACATTTTAATATAAGCAGGTAGAAAAAACTAGCCTACAATTTTCATTTATTTGTTTGGAAATCTTATCAACTAAATATCCAAATTCATTGCTTAAAAATTCTGTTTTCCAAACAACTATAGAGAATTCAGTCAAGATTTTGCTACTGTATAAATATTGCATTTTTACAAGTTTCCAATTATGTGTTTCTTATTTTCTTCCAAGAATTGCATTTAATATTCATATGCTTGCCAAGAGTTTCTTCAAGGCAATCTAGGCTTTTTATATTGTATTTCTCAAAATTATTCTAACCTTTAACTATTATACTAAATTCCACAGTTACTTTCATATTTTTATGTGTTACTTACAGCCACACCCACTTATTATTATCAAAATTTGTGCTAATTTCCAAGGACTTTTGTAAAAAATTATCACAAATTAGGTGACATAAGACAGTAGAAATTTATCCTCTCACAGTTGTGGAGGCTAGAAGTCAAATACCCAGGAGTTGGAAAGGTTGGCTACTTCTGGAGGCTCTGATAGAGAATCTTTTCCATACCTTTACCATAGCTTTCCTTGACTTGTAGATGCATTAATCTGGACTTTGTCTCTATATTCACATGTCCTTCTGTATCCTTGTGTATCTTTCCTTTCTCTCCCAAGGACATTTTTCATTGTGTTTAGGACCCAGTGATCCAGGATGATCTTTTTTTTTGAGTTGGAGTCTCACTCTGTTGCCCAGACTGGAGTGCAGTGGCTACTCCTGGCCACCGCAGCCTCGACCTGCTGGGCTCTGGTAATCCTTCCGCCTCAGCCTTCCAAGTAGCTAGAACAACAGGCGTGCACTACCACGCCTGGCTAATTTTTTGATTTATTGTAGAGATGAGGTCTCACCAAGTTGCCCAGGCAGATCTCAAAACTGCAGGCTCAGGCAATTCACTCATCTCAGCCTCTCAAGTCGTGGGATTACAGACTGTGCCACGGAGCCCGGCTCAGGATGATCTATATCGAGATTCTTTATTTAGTTTCATTTGCAAAGATTCAACTTCCAAACGAGCTCTCATTTATAGGTGCCAGGGGGACATTTTCTTTTTTTTTTTGGTGGGAGGAGTTCACCATTCAGCCCACTACAGTGGATTTCAAGGAACTGGTATATTTCATCTAAGTTAACAAATTTGTGATCCTTTAAATGTTCGTGGGATAGGTGGCAATAAGCCCTCTCATTTCTACTACTGGAAATCTGTGTCTTCTCTCTCATTCTAGGTCAATTTATCTATATATTTCTGTTAATTTCATTGATCTTTTCAAAGAGTCTACTTTTGGTTTGAGTTTCTCTATTATTTTGTGGTTTTCAGTTTCCTTGAATTGTGTTCTAATTTTATGATTTTTTTTTCTTGGCTTAAGTTTTAATCTTCTTTCTTTAGTTTATTGTGTAACATATTAGATTGTTGATTTAAATCTTTCTTCTTTTCCAGTATATACATTTAATGCCACAAATTTTACTCAGAGTACTGCTTTTGCTATATCCTACAAATTTTGGAATGTTGTTTTTTTACTTTCATTTATGTAAAAAAATATATGTTTTTATTTCTCTTGCGACAACTTCTTTAACCTATGTGTTGTTAGATATGAGTTGTTGAATCTCCCATTATATAGGATTTTCTAGCTATTATTTTCTGTTATGGATTTCTAGTTTGATTCCTTATTTTGCATTATTTATATTCTTTTAAATTTGTGAAGGTGTGCTTCATGGCCCAGAAAGTGATCTATCTTGGTAACATTGTGTGTGTGCTTGAAGAGAATATGTATACAGTTGTTGTTGAATGGGCTATTCTAAAAATGTCACGTAAAGTTGACTAATACTGCTATTTAGGTTAACTATATCGTTACTGATTTTCTGACTGTTTTACATATCAATTACTCAAAAAAGTGTGTTGAGGTCTCTAATTATAATAGTGGAATTTTTTATTTCTCCTCATATTTCTGTCAGTTTTGGCTCATGTATGTTAATGCTCTGTTGTTAAAGGTAGTTATTTCTTCTTCAGTAATTGACCTTAATCATTATATAATACCCTGCTTTACTCCTATTTTTTAGGACACTTTCAATTTTATTTATGTTGGCTTCTTGAAAAAGAGAAAGAGCAACAATTCTGTATCCAACAGCAAGAGACACTTTTAATTATCCCATTCATTCATTCATTTTTTAAAAATTGTGGCAACAACCATATAATGTAAAGTTTACTGATATAATCATGTTTAACTGTATAGTTCAACAGTGTTAACTACATTTACTTTAGGCAACAGTTCTCTATATCAAAGTTTTTCTTCCTGGGAAACTTGAACCATACACTTATTGAACAAAAACTCCCTTTGTTCTACTACATCCAGCCCCATAGCAGCCACTATTCTGCTTTCTGTTTTTTTAAGTTTGAGTGCTGTAGATACCTCATATAAGTGGAATCATATTGTATTTGTCTTTTTGTGACTAGCTTATGTTATTTAGCATAACGTCCTCAGTGTTTCTCTGTGTTGTAGCACATAAACAGAATTTCCTTCTTTTTTAGATTGACAGACATCCTGGAAACTAAGGTCAATTTTTAATATTTTTTAATTTTTAATTTTTTTTTATTCTAGAGATGAGATCTCACCAAGTTGCCCAGGCTTGTCTTGAACCTGCGGGTTCAGGTGATCCACTTGCCTCAGCCTCCCAAAGTGCTCAGATTACAGGCTGAGTCACCGAGCCTGGCTGTAGAATTTCCTTCTTTTTTTAAGGATGTAATGTTCTATTTTGTATATTTACCATATTTTTAAAAATATATCTGTTGATGCTTGAGTTGCTTATACTTCTTATCTATTGTGAATAATGCTGCAATAAAAATGGTTGTGCAAATATCTGAGACCCTGCTTTTAATTCTTTTGGCTATATACCCTGAAGAGAGATTTCTCTGCTATACTGTTCTACATTCCCACCAACAGTATCCAAGATTTCAATTATCAACATTCTTAACAACTCTTGTTATTTTCTATTTGTTTTCTTATTGTTTTTATTGGCTATTCTAATGGATATGAGCTGATATCTCATTAGGTTTTGAGTTACATTTTTCTAGTGATAAGTGATTTTGAACATTTTAAAATATGACTGTTGACTATTTTTATATTTCTGGTTAAATGCCTATTCAATTTCTTCACCCATTTTTTATTAGTTTTTTTTTGTTAGTTTGTATTTGAGATTTATGAGTTATTTATATATTCTGGATACAAACCTCTTTTCAGATGTATAATTTACAAGTATTCTCTCACTCCATACATTACTTTTTCACTTTTTCATGCTGTTATTTACCTTGATTGTCTAGAAGTTTTAAGTTTGATGTAGTCCTGCTTATCAATTTTTGCTTTTGTTGCTTATGTTTTTAGTGCTATATAAAAATATTGCCAAAACAATGTTAAGAAGGTTTTCCACATGTTTTTTTTAGGGTTATTACAGTGGCAAGTTTTATGTTTAAATGTCTAATTCATTTTGAGCCTTTTTTTGTGAATGGTATGAGATAGGAATCTAATTTCATTTTATTTTAAATTTGTGGACATCCAGTTTTCCAATACTATTAGTTGGAAAGACACTGTTCTTAATAAAAAATCAGTTGACTGTAGTACATGAGTTTATTTCTGGATTCTCTGTTATTTTCCAATAGATTATATGTATGTTTTATGCCAGTATTCTGCTGTTTTGATTACTATACCTTTGTCATATACTTTAAAACAAAGAACTGCCTCCAGATTTGTTTTTCATCCTGTAGATTACTATGGCAATTTTGGCTTCTTTGTGGTTCCATATTAATTTTAGAATATTTTATTTCTTTAAAAAATCCCATTATGATTTTGAGGTATTACATTGAATCTGTAGATTGCTTTGAGTGTATGAATATTTTGACAATATTAATTATTTGAATTTTTGAATATGGGATATATTTTAATTTGTGTCATTTAAATTTTTCTTCATTAATGTTTTATAATTGTCAGTGCTCAGGCCTTTTACCTCTTTGGATAAGCCAGTTCTTAGTATTTTTTTGTTATTTCTATTGCTCATGTAATTGGGATTGTTTTATTAACTTCGCTGTCTGATTATCTTTTCTTGGTAAGTAGGGATGGCATTGATTTTTTTAAAAAATTACTTTAATTTAAAAATATTTTATTGACAAATATTGTAGATATTCAAGGTGTACAGAGTGATGATGTAATATACACATACATTGTATAATGATTATCACAATCAGATTTACTAAAACATCCATCTCCAACAATTCTATGAATTATATCCTCAAAACTTGTTACTTTTATAACTAAAAGATTATACCCTTTAATCAACATTTCCCAGTATCCTCCACCCACAGATCTGGAAATTACCATTTTTCTGTTTTTATGAGTTTGACTCTTTTAGATTCATATATGTGTGATCATAAAATGTTTTTCTTTCTCTGTCTGACTTATATAGCATAATGCCGTCAAGGTTCATTCATGTTGAAAATGGCAAGAACTCATTGTTTTTTATTACTGAATGCCATTTTGTTGTATATATGTACCACAGTTTCTTTATCCATTTATCCATTGATGAATACCTTGTTAGTTTCTATGTCTTTGCTGTTGTGAATAATTCTAGAATGAATATGGAATTGCACATATCTTTGAGTTATTGATTTCATTTTCTTAATATATATACCCAAAAGTAGAATTGTTGGGTGATATAATTGTTCTTTTTTTCTTTTCTTTTCTTTTAAAGATGTGGGGTACAATTGAGGATTATGTATACAGGTGGACATCATACAGGTAAAGTTTGGGCCTCTCTTTGGTCCCCACTTTGCCTGAGTTGAGATCAGGTACCCTCATTGATGTTGCATCTCCACTCCCAGCAGAATCCTGCTACTGCCAATTTCTTTCTTTTAGTATTATGGTAAACGTTCAGGGTCCACTTATGAGTGAGAACATATGGTACTCTGCTCTTTGTTTCTGTGATTTAAAAAAATCAAATAAAAACAAAAAACAGGAAAACTGAACACACACACACACAACACACATGCTCAACACAAAATGAAAGAAGAAAAAAAGACAAGAGAGAAAAAAAAATAGGAATTAAAATTAAACGCTCACACATACATTCACACACCCATTAAACTAAAAAGAGAGAACTGAAAGACAAAAACAAACCACAAAATTGAAAGATGAACACCTCATTATTCACATACACACATAAACAGAAAACAACAAACAAGAAGAAAGATAGCACAGAAGAAAGAAGGAAAAAAAAGACGTGCTGATCAAACCCTAACATAAACATTCATGCACAAAGAAAAAAGAAAAAAAAATTTTAAAAACCAATGTAAACAAACAAGACCCAAAAAACTACCTACTCTCTTGTGACAGGTTCTATAATTGTTCCACTCAGCTGCTCATAGGTAAGCCTCTCTGCTGTATCTTGTGGAGCTATGGCCTTATTCACAGTCTCCGTAGGAGGTATGAAATTGTCTCTTCCCCAGGTACTATTGAGGAGGCACCCCAGCCAGGCTTATCCTAGTTTTTCAGAGTCAAGCAGAGAAAGAGAGGGGGAGTATGACAACTAACAGTATTTATAGTAGAATAAGGTATAGGTTATTTGAAGTTTGTGGGCAAATTCTTGATGATTTGTCTAATAAAAATTGAGTGAGAGCAGAGAGGCCAGTATGCAGTAAAATCCTCACCTCTGGCCACTGGCCTGATTCATATGGGTATAGTGTACTATTTATAATGTCTAGGTAGCAACTTTTAATGTGCTGTTAACATTACAGGTGGATTAGTGTTAATTCTTCTATGAATGCTTAGTAGAATTCATCCATGAAACCAACTGGTCCTAAAGGCATAAATGTCATCTACAAAGGTAAACATATTCTCAAATAAAAAATAGTATAATACCATAATGGTGGTGTATAAATTATCTGTAACCAGAATTAAGAGGTAAAAGACAAAAGTATCAGGAAGAAGTATAACTGCAAAAAATTTGGTACTAGACTCACAATGTAACTCAGGTTTCAAAAACACATACTTTGTGTTGAGTGGTAAAAGTGCATAGTTTCTGTATACAAGTGAGTTAAGTTATCAAAAGTTAAAATAGACTGTTATAAAAAAAGAAGATTTATACATGCTTGATGGTAACCACAAAGGAAAAACTTATATTAGGTACCCAAAAGATAACTGAAAAGGATTCAAACCAAATCAATAAACAAATCACCAAATGGCAAAATACAACAGCAAGGGAGAAACAAAACAAATGTAAACAGAAAAAAAAAAAAATTAAGAAAATTGCAACATGAAGTTTTTACCTTTCAATAATTACATTAAATATAAATGAGTTAAACTATTAATAAAAAGGCATAGAGTATCTAAATTGATTTTTTAAAAAGATCTAGTTATATACTGACTACAAGAGACTTATTTTAGATATATAAGGATACACATAGATTATAGGTGAAGGGCAGGGGAAAAAAGCCATTCAATGCAAATGCAAATCAAAAAAGAACATGGTGGCCATACTTTCATTATATAAAATAGATTTTTAGTGAAAAATTGTCATTAGACACAAAGAAGATCATTCTATAATGGCAAAAGTTTCCATTCAACAGGAAGATATAACAATTGCAAATATATATGTGCCCAACATAAGAGCATCTACATACTTAAGAGAAATATTAACAGATATAGAGGGGAAAATTTAAAACAATACAAAATGATAAGAAACATGAATATTTCATATTTAATAAAGGATATCACATTGAGGCAGAACAATCAGTAAGAAATAACTGACTGGCATAACATTCTAGGTAAAGTGGGCCCAGTACAAATATATAGGACTTTCTACCCAACAGCAGCAGGATGTTCTTTTTCTTAAGCACACGGAGTATATTTTCCAAAATAGATCACATGTTTGGTAATGAAACAAGTCTTTAATTAAAGAAGATAGAAATCATACAAAATATCTTCTCAGACTACAATGGAATGAAACTAGAAACCAATAACAGAACATAGGAAAAATTCAGAAACATGTAGAAATTAAATAAAACAGTCTTGAAAACTTACTGGGTAAAAGGCAAAATTACAGGGAATTTTAAAATACTTTGAGTCAAGAAAAAATGAAAATAGAAAAGTTAGGAGAACTAGAAGAAGCAGTAGTAAAAGGGAAGTTTACAATGTTAAACCTATATATTGCAAAAGAAGAAAGATCTCAAACAATCTACCATGAAAACGTAAGGAAACAAAAAAGAATGAATTGAACCCTACTTTCTAGAAAAACTTAGAAAATCATAAAATTAGAGCCAAACACAAATGAAATATGAAATACCCTGGTGTACAAACATGTGACATACATGTCCAGAGGGTGCCAAAGACATGTTCATGAGTTTGACAAATAAATATTAAGGGACAATAAAAAGCAAACTTGAGGATGGCCTTACAAGACAGAATGCACTAAGAATGAGACTAGTGTCCCTGAGTCCGAATCTCAAGAGTGCATAGGAAATTCCTTCCGCTTCATGGTGGAGGGGGGAGGGGTTGCCTTGGTAAGCATGCTGAGTGCTTGGAAGGTAGATGTCCATTTCTTCTGAGAGGCAGAGGGTCTGTAAACTCCCTGAATCTGTGTGGCCTGGGATGTGCTCTATGCTGGTGGAAGGCAAAGAGAGTAAGTGCTTTTTTTGCCCTGATGCTGACATCATCTAGAGGATTTTGTAGACCTACAAGGACTATTAATCACCAGAAAACTAATGGCCTGCAATGTTAACTCCTAGTAGATTGTCAGTTTTTGGTGTTTGGTGGTGAAGCTCTGGGTTCTCTGGAGTGCTGACAGTCTAAGGTCATTAGGTTGCCCACCGCCCAACCTGTGATGTTGAACTTCCCACCACCTTTGAATGTGCTTGGATTGACTATGAGTCCTCATAAAAACATTCTTTGGAAAAGCTGAATAAAATGAACGACAACTCACTACTGTTGTTCTCATCAGAACTGAGGTCCAGCATGTTGCCTCCACCACAGCCTGCAAGTAGTAAGGAAGGGTCAATTTGTACCAGTTCACATTTGTTCTGCCACCGAAGGTGACAACTATGGAAAGTCTCTCAGGTACATCAGGCACAACATGAGTGGAAGAGTTGTTCCTTTAGTGACCCCACAACCATGGCATAGTCTCCATCGAAGCATCAGTGTTGTAGGGATAGATGAGTATGCATGTCTCCTAGGCTTGGTGACCTGGGACTTCATGGCTTGTGTGTTTCCAAGGAGCAGGCTAGCTCCTGGTTATCAAGATGAAACCAAAAGTCATGGACCTTAGGAAGACCGTGGTCCTGATTTTTTTTTTTTTTTTTTTTTTTGAGTTAGAGTCTCACTCCGTCACCCAGACCGGAGTGCAGTGGCCGCTCCCGGCCACCGCAGCCTCGACCTGCTGGGCTCCGGCGATCCTTCCGCCTCTGCCTTCCAGGTAGCCAGAACTACAGGCATGCGCTACCACGCCCGGCTGATTTTTTGATTGTAGAGCTGAGGTCTGGCCAAGTTGCCCAGGCGGGTCTCGAACCCGCGGGCTCAAGCAATCCACTCACCTCAGCCTCCCAAGGTGAGGATTACAGGCTGAGCCACCGAGCCCGGCTGCTCTTGCTTTTCTTGGGTGAGGAAGGCTAGCGGGGTGCTGAGGGTGATGGAGACGAAGGACCAGAAATGGGCGGCACTGTGGCGACTGCTCTTCATTCATCCTCTGTCCCGCGTCCGCTCGCCACAGGGACCCTACCGCTGAGCTCTGCCGCTAACGGTGGGAACAGGAAGGCACCCCAGGAAAAGGGTCCTAGTATGCTCCCGAGGACAGCCATGGGCAGTGTTGTTGTGTCGTTCCGTGTTAATGAGTTTCTGATAGCTGTGTCTGGACTATGGGAGCAAAGCAAATGGTGTCTACAGAGCCTACTGCTAGCGTCTATGTGGGTTGCGCTGGGGCGCATGGTCCTTGCTCACTTCCAGTCATGGATTCAGGGTAGAGGGGCCCCAGGCTCTGTGCAAGGTGACTCAAATGGGTCCATTTTCCTTCCAATACCAGGCAGAAGAGCCTGCTACAACTAGTGTGAGCCTCCATTCCTTAAGATCCCCCTTTGCGATTTCCAGGAAGGTTGGATCTAGAAAGTGTCAGGAAGAAAATGTCCACATACCCAGGGTGGTTTCTCCCATAGACTCCAGTGGTGTTTGGGTGTATCTCTGAGGGCTATTTGCCTTACAAGCAAGTCATGTGCCAATCCAGGGTGGCTGTCAGAGAGCAGGCCTCGATTGGGAATGCCTCAGTATCTCCCGGCCGTAGATATGTTGACTATCTTAATTCCTCTTTGCCATTGGAGTGACGCAGTGTTTAAGATCTCTTGGCCAATTTGAAGCGCTAGTGTGATGTGAATCTACCGAAATGTTGTGTGGCAAATGGTACACTCAGGAAAGGAGGAAAGGACACACTGGCAGCAAGCTCCCCAGAGGCCTATGTGCATATAGTTCTGCTGGTGGTTTTGAAGGGATGTTGAGTGACAGGCATGATGCTGGTCATTCGGTCTCAATGGCTGTGTGTTTGCCAGTGGCCTGGGGGGTTACTACGCTGAAGACCTGTGTGTGTGGTGACTATGAGAACAATGGATGTAAGTATGTCCAGAGTTGTGTTTGGGTTCATAGTGGCTGGGGCATCCTATCTGAAAAGCATCCAGTCCTTACAGGTATCCTTGGCCCTTTGAGGGGACTCTGACCTAATTGAGGGTAGGAGGCATATGTCCTGCAAAAGATTGTTTACCTAAGATGAGAGACATGTGCCCTCTAGGCAGTGTTTCAGAGCAACATGTAGTTCGGTAGTAGTCTCAAGTGGTGAAGGTGGCTGTTATTCTTGCATAGACAATTCACCTGAAATAGCATTCTCATAAACCTCTGAATTCATGAAAAGAGGACTGGGTGCATGTAGAGGGCTTGGGCTTTCATTCAGAAATAAAGAATCTTGGGCAAGAAACCTCTGAATTCTATTAGCAAACAATAGAGGGCAGAGTAGATATAGTCAATTGCAAGTCTAGTTTTGGAGCAGTAGTCTTCTGGGGGGGCCAGGCCTGGAT
Source organism: Carlito syrichta (assembly GCF_000164805.1). NCBI lineage: Eukaryota > Metazoa > Chordata > Mammalia > Primates > Tarsiidae > Carlito > Carlito syrichta. The sequence goes on from NW_007251632.1 coordinate 284,918, forward strand.
GTCAGACAGTGACTGGCCTTTGGTGTCTTAGCGAACACATATGCAATCAAAGAATGAGATACAAGACCACAGTCATACCCAGGGCCTTGCATGACTGGCCCATGCAGGTAGGCACTTAATCACATGTCATAGGTATCCATAGAGTGTCACAGGAACATATATTGACAAGCACTTCCATTCATTCTGGAGGCCAGTGAGAAGCAGACCTGAGGGTTGACCCATGGAAAAGAATGATGAGGAAGTTGTGACCTGTGTCCCTGGTTCCAGTCTGAAGCATGCCTATGATTTATTTGCTTGTACTCCTCAGGGGGAGTTGCCATGGTAGGCATGCCACCTGGTCGGATGGCAAATGATTGGTTCCTTTGAGGGACAGAAGATCTACGGGATCCTGAAGTCAGTGTGGGATATTGTGCACCCCATGCAGGTGGACAGGTCCAAATGGTAAGCGCACTCTTGCCCTTGTGCTGACATGGTCTTGAGGATATTTTTAGAACTACAGAAAATTGTTTCTCGGCAGTCTACTAATATCGTGTTGCAACCACTTTTAGAGTAGAGAGTGGAGTCTTGGTGTTTCGTGGCACAAACTGGCTTCTCCAGGGTGCTGGCGGCATTTCAGGTCATCCAGTCGCCCGTTACCAAACAGCCATACTGGGGTGTTCAATTTACAGGTTCTTGGCATGTGCCTGGATCGATGATAAGTTTCCCATAAAAATATTCCTTGAAAAAGTTGAACAAAATGAGTGAAAACTCACAACTGTCATTCTCATCAGAACTGAGGTCCAGCATGTTGCTTCTACCATGGACTGCTTAATGAGGTTCAACTTCCCTGTGACCTAGGACATCGACACTGGAACATGTCCAGTGATAGGTACATTAGGCATATTTCCTCAATGCAATAGACATGGATGTAAGAGTTGTGAGTCGACTGGCATCTCAGGAGGTGAGTCTTCCATTGGAACAGGTGTCAATGTTGTAGGCAAAGGTGAGCTTGCAGGTGGCTTAGACTAGGGCAACCCTTAAGGAGGAAGTGTTCCCCATGGAGTCGTGTACACTTAGGCCCTCACAGCATGTGTGTGAAGGAACAGGCCAGCTCCTGGTTTTCCCAGTGGCACTTAAGTCCAGGCCTTGGATGGGCCTCAGTTTTTATTTTCTGTTGGATACAGGAATAGAGAGAACTGACCAAGGTGATGTGGGGGAAGCATGAGAAGTGCATGACCCATGGTGCCTGTTTTCCACTGGGCCTCCATCCAGGAATCAGTCTCTAAGAGCTCCTTCTTTTCAGATTTCCAGGTGTGAGAGAGCCCCTAGTTGTGATGGCTGAGGATTTGGACAGCAAGGAACCATAGAGAAAGAGTGGTACAGTGCTTCCAGGGACACCTGTACATGGGCACTATAGAGGCATTCTTTGGTAGAGGTAGTTTTCGCATGAATATATGTGAGTCATGGGAAGTCTGCAAAAGAGTTTCTGTGGAATCATGTGTTAGTCATTTGTCAGTCCCACTGGTGCACATGGCTCTTGGTCACTTTGTGTGTTGACTTCAGAGGGAAGGGACCCAAGTCTGGTGTCCAAATGAGTCTTTTGGCACTGCCTTACCAGGCAGCTACAGCTCATGTGAGTCTCTGTTCCCTGGAATTCTCCTTTGCTTTTCCAGGAAGCTTCAAATTTGAGTGTTTCAGAAAGGAAATACACACACCTTCACACCGGGACCCTCATGCAAGCTGTAGTGGCATTTTGGTGTATATTACTGGAGTTCTCCTTACATTCTTGACAAGACAAGTGCCATCCCAGGGACCTTGACATGAAGAAGAGAGGTGTTGGGAATTCCTCAGTATCTCTTGGTGGTCAATACATTGAATATCCCTCTTCCTCTTCGCCCATGAGATGATGGAGTATGTAAGCTGTCTTGGCCAATTTGCAGTCCTAGCATGACAGGGATATGTGAAAATGTTGTGTAGCAAGTGTTTGACAGTGAATTGGGGTTAGTACCCTAGTAGCTCCCTGAGTTCCTGATTGCATGTAGTCCTCCTGGAGGTTATGAAGGGGTGTTGAGTTGCAGGCAGGAGAATAGTAGTTTACTCAAAATAACTGTTTGTTTGTCAGGGGTCTGTGAGGTTACTGCAGTGAAACCCTGAGTGTGACGTAGATTGATTGATGGAGGTGTGTCCACTCATTTAGTTGAGGTCATGGAGGCTATGATGTCCTTTCTCAAAAGCACTCAGTCCATGTTGGGGTCCAGTGGACTCTTGGGGGAACGTTGAGCAAGCTGAGTGCAGGAGACGCATGTCCTTCAGGAATGTAGCCATCTAGGGTGGCCACTGTGCCCTTTAGGCATGTCCTCTAGGCAGGTAACACTCAAGTGATGGTTAGTCTGTGCTCTAGAGTGCTGAGGGTGGCTGTGTTTATGACAGTTGTGGTTCCTCTGAAAAGTGACCAGAGTCAGTACCTTCTCATGAATCTTTGAACTCCATATTGGCAGTAGGAGTGTGTGCCCCAAGAGGTCCAGGGTCTACATTCTAAAGTGGAGGAGTATAGGTGTATAAACAAGTAACCTCTTCAGCAATCCACATTCCTGCAAGGTCAGAGGTGAAGCTGTGTAACTAAAGTTCTTGTTCCAGAGCAGTAGTTTTCTGAGGGTCCAGCCTGGTTATCATAGACAGTGACTGGCCTTTTGTGTCATGACAAACACATGTGGAATCAGAGAATGAAACACAAGACCACAGCCACACCCAGATCCTTGAATGACTGACCCATGCAGATAAACACCCAATCACCGGTCATAGGTGTTCATAGAGTGCTATGGGAGCATATATTGATGAGCATCTCCATTCATCCTAGAGGCCAGTGGGAAATAGACCTGAGAGTTGACCCATGGAATAGAATGGCAAGGATGTTATGACCTGTGTCCCTGGGTCCGGCCTGAAGCATGCCTATGATTTATTTGCTTCTACTTCTCAGGGGGAGTTGCCATGGTAGGCATGCCACCTGCTGAAATGGTAGATGTTTGGTTCTTCTGAGGAACAGAGAGTCTGCAGAATCCTGGAATCAGTGTGGCCTGTTGTGTTCCTCATGCTGATGGATGGGTTCGAATGGTAAACATTCTCTTGCCCTTTCTGCTGATTTGGTCTTGAAGGGTGTGGAGACCTGCAGAAACTGTTTTTTGGCAGGATACTAATGGCATGCCACGTTCCAATTCTGGAGTGGAGAGTGTCATTTTGGTGCTCAGTTGTGTATCCTGACTTCTTCTGTGTGCTGGTGGTGTTTAGGGTCACTTGGTAGCCCATTGCCTACCAGCCATACTGGGGTGTTCAATTTCCAGGTTGTTGGCATGTGCTTGGATCAATGAGTTTCCCATAAAAACAGTCCTTGGAAAAGCTGAACAAAATTGTGAAAACTCACAACTGTCATTTACATTGGAGCTGAGGTCCCCCACATTGCCTCCACTATGGCCTGTCGAGTGAGGTTCAAATTTTCAGGTTCACATTTCTCCTACCACCTAGAGCATCAACACTGGAAAAATGTCCCATGGGAGGCACATTAGGCATATTTCCTTAGGGCAGTAGACGTAGGTGTAGGTGTCATGAGTTAACTGTCATTTCAGGAGGTGAGGCTTCCATCGGAACAGGTGTCAGTGTTGTAGGGGTAGGCGAGTTTCCAGGTGGTATAGGATACGGGAGCCCTTAAGGAGAAACAGTGTTTCCTGTGGAATCATGTGAGGCTCTGTTCCCTGGAATTCTCCTTTGCTTTTCCAGGAAGCTTAAAACTTGAATGTCTCATGAAGGAAATATCTGAGACCCCATTCTGGGATCCTCACGCAGGCTGTAGTAGTGTTTTGGTGTATGACTGGAGTTCTCGCATTCTTGACATGGCAAGTACCATTCCATGGGCCTTGTTTTGAAAGCTGATGATTTGGGAATGTTTCCATGTTGTGAAAGCTGATGATCTGGGGAGAATTGAACAACGTAAAAATGTGGGTAGAATCATTCCAGATTCACTTATGTATGCACAGTCCTGAGACGTATGTCCCATGGATTTGTGTGTGTTTCATGAGTGTTGGCCAAAGAGTTTCTCCGATGGGAAGTTAGTCCTCCATACATCTTCTGGTGTCATGGGGTGTAGATCACTACCTGTTGTGAGATCAGACTGTTTGGTCCTGGACGTGATCCCAGGGAGGTCCAAATAAGTCCACTGGCCTGCCACTGTTTGGCATTGGAAATATTATAGAATGCGTGAATGTCTCTCATTAGAATTATTTCATTTTCTTTTTCTTCTTTTAATTTTTACGTTTTCTTGAAATGTCGAATTGGAACAAGCAGGAAGGAAATATCCTGTTCTTTGACTCGGGTTTTCCAGTAGTTCCTGGGTTACTTTGGTTTACTTTGGTTTACCCCGGGGATTGTACTATTTTTATGGAAAGATAAGTTTATAGGAGGGGGATAATCTCAGGGATCTGCCAAAGTGTATTTTCGGGAACGGATGCTAGTATTTTGTAAATCAAACCAGTACATGGGGACATGCGTCACTTCAGATTGGGGACGGCAGAGTGCGTGGTCCAAGATGATGAAATGGGTCCTTAGGCGTGGTCTCAGTGGGCAGCACCCAAGTGGCTACTCATGTGAAACTCTATATCCTATATTTCTTCTTTGCTTTTTCCAGGAAGCTTCAAACTTGAAAGTGTGGCAAGGAAATATTCACTTCCCAGCCTGGACCCCTTGCATAAGACGAACAGAACTTCGGGTATATTTTTGGAGGTCTGCTTGCGTTCCTGAGCAGCCACACCCAATCCCAGTGGACGTGCAATGAACAAGGCTGCAGTTGGGGATGGCTTTGTATCCCCAAGCTATGGATTCGTTGAATGTTGTACTTCCTCTTTGCACTTGGAATAATGGACTGGTTGAATTGTGTTGAGCAATTGGTCTTGCTTCCTGGAGACCATCATTTATAATAGAAGTCAATGAGATGCAGACCTGAGAGTTGACACACAGGAAAGGAGCGGTGGAAGTTACAGCTTGTGTCCTTCGGCTTCTTCCTCAACCCCACCTATGATTTGCTTGCTTCCACTTCTCAGGGTGACTTCCTGTGAAGACCTGTCATCGGCTTGGAGTTCAGATGTCCAGGTCCTCCGAAGGGCAGCATGTGCGTGGAAAACAAACGTCGGTGTTGCCGGGGGTGCGCCTTGTGCTGGTGGATAGCACAGGATGGTAAGTGTGCTTTAGGCCTCCTGCCGACATGGTCTTGAAGATTTGTAGACCTGCAGCAATGTGTTTCTCCATGGGTCAATGATGGCACGCCG
>NW_007251632.1:291704-295379 GCF_000164805.1 Carlito syrichta
GTCCCCGGTAGCTCTCTGAGTCTCTGTTTGCAGGAAGTGCTCCGGGAGGTTACGGAGGGGTGTTGATTTTCGCCATAAGAATAGTAGTTGTTCACAATAGCTGTTTATCTGCCAGTGGCCAGGAAGTTACTGCAGGCAGGCCCTGTGGGGTCTGTGTACCAGGTGGATAGGGGGTGGTGTTTCTGGTCTGGGCGATGTGATCTTGGAAGGCGGGATGTCTTTTTTCTCAGGCCCCCAGGTCGACATAGACAGTGAGTTGACTCATTAGGTTGAGATCATGCAGGCTGATAGGTGTGGTTCTAAAGTGTCCAGTCCAAGTTGTTTTTCAACAGGCTCTTCGGGGAACGTTGAAGAAGTTGGTGCAGGAGGTCTGTGACCTTCACAAATGTGTCCAACTAGGGTGGCCACTGGAACCTATAGGCAGATTCCAAGAGTGACAGCCGGGCCATGGTGGTGCCGAGGGTGCCTGTTTTGGTGACAGGTGTGCCTGTTTTGGGGACAGGTTTTGGTGACAGAGTGGGCGAAGTCAGTACCTTGTCAGGCTTCATTAATCTCCTGGGAGGAGAAGTGTGTGTACCCAGCAGACCTGGGCCTTCATTCCGAAGTGGAGGCTTTTTGGCGAGTAATACTTGCCTGGCTCCTCATGATCGCAGGGACAGAGGCGAAGTCGTGTAACAAAAAGTCATCCTCTGGCGCAGTAGTCCTCCGGGGGGTTGGGCCTGGGTGTCGTCGGCTAAGAATGGACCTTGGTGTCTTATGAACAAACGTGCAATTGAGGGTAGGAAATACTAACCCCTAGTCACACCCAGGCTTTTGCTGCCCGGGCTTTGACGTTAGAAGCCCACTCACATGCCAAAGGTGTCCGTAGAATTGCTATGCGAACTTATAATGGTGGGCTTCTCCATCCTGGAGGCCAGGGGGAAAGCAGACCTGCCAGTTGACCCTTGGAACAACATGATGTTGAAGTGGGGAGCGGTGTCCTAGGCTCCATATCTGAAACCTGCCTATGATTTGCTTTTGCTTTTCAGGGGGAGTTGCAGTGGTTTGCCGGCCGCCTGCAGGGATGGCAGATGTCCATTTCTTCGGAGGGTCAGAGCTTCTGCAGATCCTGGAATCACTGTGTCCTGCTGTGCTCCCCATGCTGGTGGATATCTCCAAATGGTAAGAATTATTTTGCCCTGGTCCTGTCATGTTTGAGGAATGTGCAGATCCCCCGAAAGCCACTAATGGTGTGCCATCTTCCCCTTGTAGATTGGAGATTGGAGTACTGGAGCTCGGTGATGGGGCCCTGGGTTCTCCGGGGTGCTGGTGGAATTTCAGGTCATCCCGTTGTGTATTGCCCATCAGTCATCCCGGGGCGTTGCATTTTCAGGGTTTGGGCATGTGCTTGGATCGATGATGAGTTTCTCATATAAACATTCCTTGGAAAGCTGAACAAAATGAGTGAAAACTCACAACCGTCGTTCTCATCGGTACTGAGGTCCAGCATTTTGCCACTACCACGGCCTGCTGAGTGATCTACAAGTTGAACGGGTCCCCATTCCTCCTATCTTCCATGACACCAGATTGGAAAGTGGCGCAGGACACTTGGTTAGACAAATTTCCTCAGCACAGTGAACGTACCTGGGTGTGTTACTAGTTGATCGGCCTCCCTTTGAGGCATGACTTCTATCAGATGAGGCGTCAGTGTCGTAGTCATGAGGGAGAGTGTATGTTGTCTGTGTAGAGTATCCTTTCAGGAGGAAGAGTGTTTCCCTTGGAGTCATGGAGACTTAGGTTCTCTCGGCCACTGTTTTCACGGAGCAGGAGAGTTCTTGGTTTTTCCACCAAAGCCTAAAATGGGAGGCCTGGACACACATTGTTCATGAGTTTCTGTTGGCAGTTGGAATAGAGGGAGGTGTTTGAAATAATGGAGAAGAAGGAAAACCAATGGGTGATCGTTTCCTGAATACTATCAACTAGCCCTCCAATCAGCAACCAGTCACTAAGACACCATACGTTGGCACGTTTACCAGTAAGAGAGAGTCCATGTTGGGAAATCCGATGCATTGGGCCTAATTGAACAACGGATGAATGTTGGTAGATTCTTTCCAGATTCACTTATGCATGGTCGGTCCTGAGGCATGACACGGCCGTCATGGATTTCCAGTGGATTTGTGTGTGTTTCATATGAATTGGCCACTGAGTGTCTTCGAGGGGGAAGATAGGCCAGCATACATCTTCTTGTCACATGGGGTGCAGATCACTTCCTGTGGTGAGTCCAGACTGTTTGGCCCTAGGCTTGAATCCCTTGAGGGTCAAACATGTCCACTAGCATGCCACGGTATTGCATTGTTAATATTACAGCATGCGTGAGTATGTGTTGCTAGAATTTCTTCTCCTTCTGCTATTTGCGTTCTCTTGAAACCATCGATATTGGAAGACTCAGGAAGGAAATATCCTTTTGTCTGATTCGTGTTTTCCAGTAGTTCCCGGGATCCTTTGGTTTGCCCCTGGGGATTGTTCTGTTGTTTTGGCAAGGTGAGTGCCATCTGAGGGGCACACTCACGGAGAAGGTTCTAACTCAGTATTCCTCAGGGACGCATTTCAGGAGCTATGCTGAAGGTTTAAATTTCTTTTTGGCATAAAGGCAATGGCGAGTGTCACCTGTCGCCTTGTAGGAAGTTCCAGAGAGGCACGGTGCCATAGAAACGTGGTGTGGCAAGCGCTGAGGTCAGGAAAGGTTCCTTGGTTGGTCTTGGAATCCCTGAACGGATGTCAGTGGTTTGAATGTGGTTTTTAGTTGCAGGCCTGGGAGTGCTAAGTTTTTCACAGTGGCTTTGTGTCCTGTGAGCTGGAGGCAGTGTCGCAGAACGATATGTGGGCTGTCTGCGAGATGCTCTCAAATGTCCAGTGTGACTGTCTGACTAGCAGGTGCAGTGTTTCAGGTCGAGCAGCCAGAGACAGTGTATTCTCGTGAAGCTGTGAATTCCGGTGTGAATCTGTATGGACACCCAGCGGACGTGGATATTCCGTGGATTGGGAGCCCCCAAGCAGGGAATCTCTGGCTACGTTTCCCATTCCTCTGAAGTCCTTGTTGACATCCTTGTGGATGCAGGCCCTGATCTCCTGAGGTTGACATCCTGGGAGTCAAGCCGTGATGGCCTAGACAGTGACTGGCTTTTCAGTGGTTCACAAGTTCACGTGTTCTTAGGGAACAGGCTACACAACTGTAACCACGGCAGAGCAGTTTCCCCTTTAACCCAAGCAGGTGGGCCCCCTCACGTGGAAATACAGTGTCCAGAGTGACGTAAGGAGAGGGGATTCCTGTAGACCACCGTTTATAATAGAAGTCAATGAGATGCAGACCTGAGAGTTGACACACGGGAAAGGAGAGGCGGAAGTTACAGCTTGTGTCCTTCGGCTTCTTCCTCAACCGCGCCTATGATTTGCTTGCTTCCACTTCTCAGGGTGACTTCCTGTGAAGACCTGTCATCGGCTTGGAGTTCAGATGTCCAGGTCCTCCGAGGGGCAGCATGTGCGTGGAAAACAAGCGTCGGTGTTGCCTGGGGTGCGCCTTGTGCTGGTGGATAGCACAGGATGGTAAGTGTGCTTTAGGCCTCCTGCCGACATGGTCTTGAAGATTTGTAGACCTGCAGCAATGTGTTTCTCCATGGGTCAATGATGGCACGCCGC
>NW_007251633.1:0-6205 GCF_000164805.1 Carlito syrichta
TGGATTCTACGTTCACCAGGAAATATCACGGGTATTGCTGAGAATTAAGCAGGAATTTGCTAAAAGGGAATCCTCATATACGGGAAACAACATGGCCTCTTACTATGGAAGAATAAAGAATCTGGGTTACATGAGTCCTCAAATCCCAAAAACCAACCGGGACTCTTACTAAGGAAGAAAAATATCAGGGATTTGTAGCACATATCTGGGGAATGGGAGCCCTCATATACAGGAAACTTCACAACCTCCTCCTAAGGAAGAACAAGGAATCTGGGTGACCCATGTCCTCGATCCAAAAAATCTACAGTGCGTCTTTCTAATGGCTAAACAAGTATCAGGGTTTTGAGGCAGGACTCTCGGTAATGGGAGTCTTCATATACAGATACTACACAGCCTCTACCTAAGAAAGGATAAGGAATCTGTTTTTCCCAAGACCTCAATGCAAAAAATCTACTGGGCATCTTGCTAAGGGCTAAACAAGAATCAGGATTTCGAAGCAAGAATCTGGGGAATGGGAGTCCTCATATACAGGAAACTACATGAGCTCTTGCTAAGGGAGAATAAAAAATCTGGGTTACACGAGTCCTCAATTCCAAAAATGTTCAGGGCGTCTTGGTAAGGCCTACAAGACTGGGACTTTGACGTCCCCATATTTTTCAGAGTTGGAAACAATGTGCATATTAAGAATCACTCATTCCAGAAGTTCTGCAACTTTCTGGTCCTCTTGATAGTTTAAAGGAAAATATGGCACTACAAGTCCGTTTAGATTCTGGACCTCTAATGCCAAGTTCCAGGACACAAGTAATCATATCGGGTGTTTGAATGTAAGCCCTGAGTTCAGGGTTACCTCGTACTCCAGAAACTTCTGGGAGTTCTGCTATTCAGAATTAGGACCTTGGGTTTAGATGTTGCACCATGTTTAGAAGGTATTTTTGGGAGGGCACCAGGGTCTTGGTTTTCAAGTCCATAGGAGCATTCTGGAGTCTTTCTATTAGGAGCCATGTGTCTGGACTTCTATGGAACGGGGAAACATCAGGTCGTTCATCTGAGAACGAAACAGGAATCTCAGACACTATGTCCCCAGAAAGTTTCTACTCATGTTAAAAATGTGGAACAAGGAAAATCAGTTTGCATGTGACCAACAAGCTTCTGGGCAGTTGTTAATTTTTCCCTAGCTTAAGGTAGTTCTCATACCTAGAAGCCTACAGGAATATTCTAAATGCTAATCAGGAATTTGGTGGTCCTGTCCCCATAGTTTTCAGAATTAATTCCTGTATACGTACCACAAAATTGTCATTAACAATTTCCAGGAACCTGCTGCTCCTCTTCTTAGTTGTAACAGAGAATCTGGCCATCTACTAGGGTTTTTTTTTGCAGGAGGCTGTAAGTCCAGATCCACAACCCAAGGAATCACGTCACCATTTTTTGTGTAATTTCTTACTCCAGGTTTACCTCCTAATGCAGAAACTACTACTGGAATTTTGGACTGATATTCGTAACCTGGGATTAGGTGTGCCCAAATATTTAGGACGTATTTTAAAGGAGATCCAGCAATCTTGGTTTCCAGCGTCATTCTGACCTTTTGGGCTTATGATTATTGGTACATAAGAGTTTGTAATTCCACGTCGTCAGGTAACTTCTGGGAGACTTACTGAGAACAAAAGGAATCTGGTTTATGAGGGTCGCCAATCCAAGAATTATACATGGACACATTATGAGGGCTAATCTGGAATCTGGGATTCTATTTCCACACATTCTTTAGGGCTACAGGCCTCTTGGATATGACAATTTTTTCATTCTAGATTCTCAGCAATCTTCTAGTGTTCATGATAGTTGTAAACGAGAAGGTGTACCCTCAAGTTCGTTGGGTTTTTTGGGACAACAAAGGGCAGATAACAGGACCCAAAGAATCTTATCGCCATATTTTTATGTAACTATCACCTTAAGATGTACCTTGTAATCCTACAACTTCTATTTCTTCTTGTATTCCGATAGGGGCCTGGTGTTTTGAGGTTGCCAAATATTTATTACGTACTTTTAATGGTAACCTGTATTCATGTATTCCACGACCCTAGGTAATTTCTGTGCATCTACCTCTTTGTATTCAGAGCTTTTGGATCCACATCATGAGGGAAAATCAGAGCATATTGTTGAGAAAGAAAAGGAAATGCGGTAATAGCAGTTCTCATTAGCCAGAATCTATAGGGTCTCTTAAAAGGTTTAATCAGCAATCTGGGCTTCAGGATTCCTACATTGTTCAGAGCTACTAGCTCCGTAGAATCCTTAATCGGTCATTACAGATCCCCAGGAACATTATATTCACTTGATATTTGTAAACGAGGAAATGGCCCAAATATCCTTTTGAGTCTTATGAACATCTAGGACCATAATCAGTTACCCCAGGATTCAAATGGTATAAGGGTACAAAACACCTCTATTCATGTTACCACAAACTACAGAATTTTCTTGTGGTCGGGCTGGTGGGCATTGGGACATGGGTTTAGGAGAGTCCACATTTTGGGGAGGTCCTGTTAAGGGGAACCAGGAATCCTGGATTCCAGTTCCCCAGTAAAATTTTGGGAGTCATTCTCTTGATATCCAAACAGCTGGAATTCTAGGTCACCAGGAAATATCTCAGCGTCTTGCTGAGGATGTAGCAAGAATCTGGGTAATGGGAGTCCTCATATGCAGGAAACTACACGGCCTCTTGCTAAGGAAGAATATGGAATTTTGACTGCACATGTCCTGAGCCCAAAAATCCACAGGGCATCTTACTAAGAGATAACCATGAATCAGGTTTTTAAAGTAGGCGTCTGGGTAGTGGGAGTCCTCAAATACAGGAAACTGGACTGCCTATTGATAAAAAAGAATAAGGAATCTGGGTAACACCTGTCTTCAATCCCTAAAATCTTCAGGGCGTCTTGCTAAGGGCTAAACACGAATCAGGGTTTGTGAAGCATGAATCTGTGGAAATCAGCTCCTCATATACAGGCAAATACACGGCCTTTAGCTAAGAAAGAATAAGGAATCTGGGTTACACGTTTTCTCTACCCAAAAAGAACTACAGGGCCTCTTGTTAAGGGCTAAAGAAGAATAAGGTATTCGAAGCAGGAATGTGGGTAATAGTACTCATAACAGGGAAATTCGAGGCCTCTCTTTTTAAAAAAAAATAAGGAATCTGTTTTACGTGGTTTCTCAATCACTAAATCTGCATGGCGTCTCGCTAAGGGCTAAACAATAATCAGGGTTTCTAAACAGCAATCTCAGGAAAGGGAGTCCTGAAGTGCAGGACACTACACGGCCTCCAAAGAAGGAAGAATAAGGAATCTGTGTTACACAAGTCCTCAATCTGAAAAATAATCAGGACGTCTTGCAACTGGACAAAAAAAATCAGAACTTCGAGCTCCCCTCATGTTTTGGAGATGTTTAGCTTGTGGACATTAGGAATTAGTCAATTCAGGACTCCAGCAACATTCTGGTCCTCTTGGTAGTAGTAAATGGGTATCTCGCACTGCAAGTCCGTTAGGTTCCTCAGGACAAGTAAGGACAGATTCCAGCACAAAAGGGATCATCTCGACATATTTGCATGTAACTCTTGGTTTCAAGATGAACTTTGTAATTCTCAAACTTCCATTTATCCTTTTATTTTAAGAGGGCCAAGTGTTTTGCAGTTGCCAAGTGTTTAGTAAATATTTTGAAAGGTAAACAGGAATCACGGATTCCCCAAAACTAGGAAACTTGTGTGCATCTCTCTTTTTACATACAGAGTTTTAGAATACACATGGACAGGGAAAATCAAGTCATCTTGCTGAGAACGAAATGGAATCCGGGTTCTTGAGTTCTCATACGCCAAAGTCTACAGGGCCTCTTGATGAGGTTTAATCAGGAATCTGGGCTTTTAGGTCTCCATATAATAAAAAAAAGGAATGTGGATTATGGGAGACCTCAATCCAATTCTACAGGGCTCCGTTAAAGGGCATATCTGGATTCTGGCCTCCTTGTCCTCCAAATTCTTCTAAGCATGTTGCCACTTGGAAAGGACAAGTGTCATTATAGATGCCCAGCAACCTTCTGGGCCTCTTGCTTGTTGTAACCAAGAAGCATCCGTGCAATTATGTTGGGCTTCTCGGCACAAGTAAAGGCAGATTACAGGACTAAGGCATCATCTCGCCACATTTGTGTGTAACTCTTGTCTTAAGATGTACCCTGTAATCCTAAAACTTCCGTTTGTGAATTTATTTGATATGGCTTTGGGGGTTGTGTTTGCCAAGCAGGTAGTACATATTTTAAAGTTAACCAGGAATCACGGATTCCATGTCCCTGGAAAACAGCTGGGCAGCTGTCTATTTGCATACAGAATTTAGGAATCCAGATCTCCAGGGAAAATCATGCTCTTGCTGAGAACGAGAAAAGAATGCGGGATCAGGGTTCCTCAATCGTCAAAAGCTATATGGCCTCTTGATAATGTTTAATGAGGAATCTGGGCTTGTAGGTCCTTTGATTTTTCAGAGCTACTTTCTACGTGGATACCTAAAATCTCTTATTTCAGATCCAAGAATATTCCTGTCCTGTCGATACTTGTAGTCGTGTACCTTAACCTACTATTTCGTTTATTTCTATCAACATCTTTGGCCATAATCCATTTCCCCAGGTATAAACTGGCATGTTGCTACAAAATCCCTCGCTCGAGGTTACCTCAAAATACCGAAATTTCCTGTGGTCAGGCTGGTGGAAATTTGGATATTGGGTTTAGAATATTAGACATTTTTACGATGTCTTGTTAAGGGGAACCTGGAAGCTTGGATTTCTGTTCCCAGCTACTCTATGGGAGTTTTCTATTGATATCCAAACAATTGAATTCTATGTTAACCAGAAAATATCAAGGGTATTGCTGAGAATTAAGCAGGAATTTGTGAAACGGGAATCCTCATATACAGGAAACAACACGGGATCTGGGTTACACGAGACCTCAAATCCCCTAAACCTACAGGGAGTCTTACTAAGGAAGAAAAAGTATCAGGGATTTGTAGCACGAATCTGGGTTATGGGAGTCCTCATATACAGGAAACTTCACAACCTCCTCATAAGGATGAACAAAGAATCTGGGTGACACATGTCCTCGATTCAAAAAATCTATAGTGCGTCTTTCTAATGGCTGAACAAGTATCAGTGTTTCAAAGCAGGAGTCTCGGTAATGGGAGTCTTCATATACAGGATACTACACAGCCTCTAAGTAAGAATGGATAAGGAATCTGTTTTTCCCGAGACCTAAATGCCAAAAATCTACTGGCCGTCTTGCTAAGGTCTAAACACGAATCAGGATTTCGAAGCAAGAATCTGGGGAATGGGAGTCCTCATATATAGAAAACTACATGGGCTCTTGCTAAGGGAGAATAAAAAATCTGGGTCACATGAGTCTTCAATTCCAAAAATGTTCAAGGCGTCTTGGTAAGTCCTACAAGACTCGGACTTCGACATCCCCATACTTTTCAGAGCTGGAAACCATGTTTATATTAAGAATCACTCATTCCAGAAGTCCCGCAACATTCTGGTCCTCTCGATAGTTTAAACGAAAATATGGCACTACAAGTCCGTTTAGATTCTGGATCCTCTTACGCCAAATTACAGGATACAAGTCATCATATCGGGTGCTATGAATGTAAGCCCTGAGTCAGGGTTACCTCGTACTCCAGAAACTTATGGTAGTTCTGCTATTCGGAATTAGGACCTTGGGTTTAGATGTTACACCATGTTTAGAAGGTATTTTTGGGAGGTCACCAGGGTCTGGGTTGGCAAGTCCATAGGAGCATTCTGGAGTCTTTCTATTGGGATCCACGTGTCTGGACATCTAGGGAACGGGGAAACATCAGGTCTTCATCTGAGAACGAAACAGGAATCTCAGACACTATTTTCCCAGAAAGTTTCTACTCTTGTTACCAATGTGGAACAAGGAAAATCTGTTGGCATGTGACCAGCAAACTTCTGGGCAGTTGTTAATTTTTCCCTGGCTTAAGGTAAATCTCATGCCTAGAAGCCTACAGGAATTTTCTTTTTTTTTTTTTTTTTTTTTTTTTGAGTTGGAGTCTCGCTCTGTCGCCCAGACTGGAGTGCAGTGGCCGCTCCCGGCCACCGCAGCCTCGCCTGCTGGGCTCCAGCGATCCTTCCACCTCAGCCTTCCGAGTAGCCGGAATTACAGGCATGCACT
>NW_007251633.1:6225-7439 GCF_000164805.1 Carlito syrichta
CAGGAATCTCAGACACTATTTTCCCAGAAAGTTTCTACTCTTGTTACCAATGTGGAACAAGGAAAATCTGTTGGCATGTGACCAGCAAACTTCTGGGCAGTTGTTAATTTTTCCCTGGCTTAAGGTAGATCTCATGCCTAGAAGCCTACAGGAATTTTCTAAATGCTAATCAGGAATTTGTTGTTCCGGTCCCCACACTTTACAGAACTAATTCCTGTATACGTACCACAAAATTGTCATTAACATTTCCCAGGAACCTGCTGCTGCTCTTCTTAGTTGTAACAGAGAATCTAGCCATCTGCTCGACTTTTTTTTGCAGGAGACTGTAAGGCCAGATCGACAACCCAATGAATCATGTCGCCATTTTTTGTGTAATTTCTTACTCCAGGTTTAACTCTTAATCCAGAAACTACTACTGGAATTTTGAATTGATATTCGAAACCTGGGATTAATTGTTCCCAAATATTTAGGACGTATTCTTAAAGGAGATCCAGCAATCTTAGATTCCAGCGTCATTCTGACCTTTTGGGCTCATGATTATTGATATATAAGAGTTTGCACTTCCATGTCATCAGGTAACTTCTGGGAGTCTTACTGAGAATAAAAGAAATCTGGGTTACGGGGGTCGCCAATCCAAGAATTCCACATGAACATATTATAAGGACTAATCTTGAATTTGAGATTCTATTTCCACACATTCTTTAGGGCTACAGACCTCTTGGATATGGCAGTTTTTTCATTAAAGATTCTCAGCAACCTTCTAGTGTTCTTGATAGTTGTAACCGAAAATGTGGACCCTTAAGTCTTTGAGTTTTTTGGGACAACAAAGGGCAGATAACAGGACCCAAAGAATCATATTGCCATATTTTTATGTAACTATAGCCTTTAGATATACCTTGTAATCCTAAAACTTCTGTTTGTTCTTCTATTCCGATAGGTGCCTGCTGTTTTGAAGTTGCCAATTTATTACGTACTTTAAATGGTAACCAGTATTTATGGATTCCACGAACCTAGGTAATTTCTGGGCATCTGCCTCTTTGTATTCAGAGTTTTCAGATCCACATTACGAGGGAAAATCAGAGCATCTTGATGAGAAAGAAAAGGAAATTTGGTTCTAACAGTTCTCATTCGCCAGAATCTACAGGGCGTCTTAAAAGGTTTAATCAGCAATCTGGGCTTCAGGGTTCCTACATTTTTCAGAGCTACTAGCTCCA
>NW_007251634.1:0-1370 GCF_000164805.1 Carlito syrichta
TGCTAGCTGACTAAACCAGTTAGCTGACTATCAATGGGACTAGCTAGCTGACTTAACTCGGTAGCTGATTTGTTAGCTAATTTGCTAGCTGACTTAACTAGCTAACTGGCTAGATAGATGACTTAACTAACTGACTAGCTAGTTGGCTGTCTTGCTGGTGAGCCAGCTGACTTAACTAACTAGCTCCCTGGTTGACTAGACGGCTAGCCAGCTGTCTTAACAAGCTAGCTACCTGGCTGGCTAGCAGGTAGGCAGCTGGCTAGCTAGGGAGTGGGCTGACCAACTGGCTGGCCAGCTGAATTAACTAGCTGACTTAAATAGGTAGAGGGTTGGCTCGCAGGCTGAAATAACTAGCTGACTTAACCAGCTAGCCAGTTGGCTAGCCAGCTGACTTAACTAGCTAGCTACCTAGCTAGCTAGCTGGGAAGCCAGGTGAATTAACTAGCTGACTTAGGTTTCTAGCCAGCTGGCTAGCCATCTGACATAACTAGCTTGCTACATAGCTACCCAGCTAGGAAGCCAGCTGAATTACTATTTGACTTAACCTGCTAGCCAACTGGCTAACCAGCTAACTCAAGTAACTGACTTAACTAGTTAGACAACTGGCTAGCCAGCTGACTTAACTAGCTATCTACGTAGTTTGCCACCTGCCTATCCAGCTGACTTAACTAGCTGACTTAATTACCTTGCAAGCTGGTTAGCCAACTGAAATAACTAGCTCGCTACTTAGCTAGCCAACTGGCTATCCAGCTGACTTTACTAGCTGACATAAATAGCTGGCCTGCTTGCAAGTCAGCTGAATTAACTTGCCTGCTATATACTTAGCCTGCTGGCTAGCCAGCTGACTAAACTAGGTGACTTAAATAGCTAACTAGCTGTCAAGCCAGCTGAGATAATTAGCAAACTACCTGGCTAGCCAGCTGAATAGTCAACTGACTTAAATAGGTGTCTTAACTAGCTTAAATAGGTGTCTACTGACTTAAATAGGTGTCTTAACTAGCCAGCGGTCTAGACTGCTGACATAACTATCTATCTACCTATCTAGCCAGCTGTCTAGCCAGCTGAGTTAACTAGGTGACTTAACTAGCTAGCCAGCTGGCTAGCAGGTGGACTTAACTGCCTAGGTATCTGACTAGCCAGCTGGATAGCCAGCTGACTTAACTAGCTAGCTACCTAGCTAGCCAACTGCCTGTTGAGCTGACTTAACTAGGTTACTTAACTAACTACCTAACTGACTAGACAGCTGTCTTAACTAGCTAGTTACCCAGCTAGGCAGCTAGGTAGCGAGCTGACTAAACTTGCTGACTTAACTAGCTAGCAACTATCTTACTAGCTGACTTTAACCAACTAGATATCTAACTCACCATCTG
>NW_007251634.1:1985-6252 GCF_000164805.1 Carlito syrichta
TGAGCTAGCTACCTTGCCTAGCCAGCTGGCTAGACAGCTGACTAAATTAGCTGACTTAACAAGCTAGTCAATTGGATAGCCAGCTGACTTAACATGCTGACATCTCTAGCTAGCTAGGTAGCTATCTAGATGACTTAACTAGCTAGCTACATACATTGCTAGTTGGCTAGCCAACTCTCTTATCTAGCTGAATTAACCAGCTAGCCAGCTGTCTAGCCAACTGACTAAAATAACTCGCAACGTATCTACTCTTCTGGCTAGTTAGCTGACTTAAATAGTTGAGTTAATTACCTAGCTGGCCAGATGACTTATATAGTTAGCTAATTAGCTATCTATCTAGGTAGCTAGCTGACTTAAATAGCTGCCTAACTAGCTATCTGACTTAACCAGCTAGCTAACTAGTTAGCTTACTCATTACCTAATGTGCTAGCTAGGTGACTTATTGATCTTAGCTCATTAGCTATCTAACACAAAGAGCTTGCTTATGTCGTTAGCTAGCTAGGTAGCTAGCTGACTCATCCAGCTGACTTAACTCGTTAGCTAATTAGCTAGCTAGAATACTCAGCCTGCTGACTCAATTCGTTTCCTAACTTGCTAGCTTACTGACTCAACTAGCTGAGTTAATATGTTAGTTAACTAGCTATCTACGTGACTCAATCTGCTAACTTAACCCGTTAGTTAACTAGCTAGCTTCTTAACCAGCTGATGGAATTAGAAAACAGACTTAACTAGCTGACTTAACTGGCAGGCTTAACTAGTTAGCTAACTAACTTAACTATTGGAATTAAATAATCAGCTAACTATTTAACTAGGTGAATAACTGGCTGACTTAATTAATTAGTTAACTACTCAGAAAGCAGAATTAAGTAGCTGACTAAATTAGCTAGTTAACAAGTGAGCTAGCTGATTTAGCTAGCTGACAGCTAGCTAGCTTGTTAGCTAGCTGACTTAGCTAACGGAGTTAACTAGTTGACTAATGAGATAGCCAGCTGACTTAACGAGTTGGTTAATGAGTTAGCTAACTGATTTAACTAGTCATTAAATGAAATAACTCGCTTACTTAACTAGTTGGTTAATGACTTAGCTATGTGACTTAACTTGTTTTCTGGAGAGGCTGCTGTCTAGTTAACTGGTTTAATACGTTGACTGATTACTCGGCCGACTTGTTTGCTGGCATAAAATGTTGGTTGAATAGACGGCCGACTAGTTAGCTGGCCTAAATTGTTGACTGACAAGTTGTCCCACTGGTCGGCCGAAGGTTAGCTAACTTAACTTGTTGGACTGCTAGTGGGCTGACCGGTAAGCTGACTTAACTAGTCAGTTGGCGAGTGAGCCAACAGGATAGCTGACTTAACTAGTTGACCCGTGAGTGGGTCAACTAGTCAGCTGAGTTAACTAGTTCACCAGCGAGTGAGCCAATTAATCAGCTGACTTTACTAGTCAGCCGGCAGGCGAGTCAACTGATCATCCATCATAACTAGTTGGCCAGTGTGAGATGACTGGTCAGCTGAATTTAGTCAGCTGTTGAGTGAGCCGACTGGTCAGATTCAACTAGGCGCCTGGTTTTGAGCCATTCAGTGAGCTGGCTTAACTAGTTGGCTGGCGAGTGAGCCAACGTGTGAGTTGCCTTAACTATTCAGCCGGTAAGTGAGCCAAACTATGAGCTGACTTAACTAGTCAGCTTTTGAGCAAGCCGACTAGTTCACTGGACTGTTGACCTGTGAGAGAGTTGACAAGTTAGTTGATCTGTTTGGCTGGCGAGCAAGCTGAATAGTTTGCTGACCGGTTGGCAGGCGAGTGAGCCGAATATTTAGTTGACCTGATGGAAAGCGTGTGAGCCTAATAGTTAGTTGGCTAGGTAGCTGAATTTTTAGCCGACTAGTTAGCCAAGTAACTAGCTGGTTTGCTAGCTGTCTTAACTACCTAACTGAATAGCTAGTTGGCTATCGAGCTGACATAACTAGCTAGCAAACAAGCTTATTTAGCTAGCTACCTTCCAAGCCAGCTGGCTAGACAGTTGACTAAACTATCTGACTTAACTAGCTAGCCAGTTGGCTAGCAAGCTTACTTAACTCGGAGACATCACTATCTAGCCAGGTAGATATCTAGCTGACTTAACTAGCTAGCTACCTACCTTGCCAGTTGGCTAGCCAGCTCTCTTATCTAGCTGAATTAGCCAGCTAGACAGGTGAGTAGCCACTGACTTAACTACCTTGCTACCTAGCTAGCCAGTTGGCCAGCCATCTGATTTAATTAGCTGAAATAAGTAGCTAGCTCCCTAGCAAGACAGTTGACTTAAATAGTTGGCTAACTATCTAGCTACCTAGTTACCAGCTGATTTAAACAGTTAGCTAACTAGCTAGCTACCTAGTTAACAAGCTGATTTAAATAGTTAGATGTGTAGCTAGATAGCTGATTTACCTGCTAGCTAACTAGTTAGCTTACCCGTTAACTAACTTGCTAGTTAGCTGACTTTATCATCCAACATAACTCTTTAGCTAACGAGCTTCCTAGGTGGCTCAAGCAGCTGACTTAACCCATTAGTTAACTAGCTAGCTAGCTGACTCATGCAGCTGACTTAACGCATTAGCTAACTAGCTAGCTAGCCTACTCAACCAGCTGACTCAACCCATTTGCTAACTAGCTAGATAGATGACTCAACCAGCTGACCTTACCAGTTAGTCAACTAGCTAACTACCTGACTGAACCTGCTAACTTAAACTGTTAGCTAACTTGCTAGCTAGCTGTTTAAACCAGCTGACTTAATTAGAAAGCTGACTTAACTAGATGAATTAGGAAGGTGACTTTACTTAGGTAACTGACTTAACTGGCCGAATTAACTAGCTAGCTAGTTGACTTAAATACCTGAATTAAATAGCTAACTAACTATTTTACTAGCTGACTTAAGTAATTAGCTAACTAGTTAGGCAGCAGACAAGTGACTGACTTAAATATTTAACTAACTCGTGAGCTAGCTGACTTACCTGACTTAGCTAGATAGCTGGTTAGCTAGCTGACTTAGCTAGCTGACTTAACTATTTGGCTAACGAGATAGATAGCTGACTTAGTAAGTTGGTTAACAAATTAGCTACCTGTATTAACTAGGTGGTAAATGAGTTAACTAGCTGACTTAACTAGTTGTTTTAAGAGTTAGCTAGGTGACTTAACTGGTTGGTTGACGAGTGGGCAGAATAGTTAACTGTTTTAATATGTTGTCTGACTGCATGACCAACCTGTTATCTGGTTTAACAAGTTGGCCAACTAGTCGGAAGACTAGTTAGCTGGGTTATATAGTTGACTGACGATTTCCCCACAAGTTAGTTCTGTTAACTAATTGAATGGCTGGTGTGCTGACCTAACTAGCTGGCCGATCGGTAGGCCGATTAATTAGATGACCTAACTTGTCAACGACTAATTAGCTGAGCTAACTTGTCAGATGCAAAGTTGGCCAATATTCGGTTGATTGGTTAGCTGACTTAACTAGTTGGCCAGACAGGCAGCTGACTGGTTAGCTGAATTAACTAGTTGGCCGATGAGTGAGCTGACAGGTGAGATGATTTAACTAATTGTCCGAGTGATCTGACAGGTTAGCTGACTTAACTAGTCAGCCGGTGAGTGAGCCGCCTGGTCTGGAGACTTAACTATTCGACTGGCGAGTTAACTGACTGGTCAGCTCATTTTAGTTGACTGGCGAGTGAGTCGATTGGTCAGAGGAATTAACTAGTCAGTCAGCCAGTGAACCTACCGGTGAGCCGACTTAACTAGTCAACCGGCGACTGAGGCGACAGGTGAGCTGCCTTAACTAGTCAACTGGCATGCGAGCCGACTGGTGAGCTCACTTAACTAGTCAGCTGGAGAGCAAGCCAACTAGCTATCTAACCTGTTGGCCTGTGAGAGAGCCAACAAGTTAGTTGAGGTGTTGGCTGGCGAGCAAGCCAAGTAGTTTGCTGACTGGTTGGCATGCAAGGAAGCCGACTAGTTAGCTGACCTGATGGAAAGCGAGCGATCCCACTAGTTAGATGACCAGCTAGCTGACTTTCTAGCCGACTAGTTAGCTAAGTAACTCGCTGATTTACTAACTGACTTAACTAGCTATATGACTAGCTAGCTGACTAGCTAGCTGGCAAAACTGGTTACCAAACAAGCTATCAATTGTCTAGCTAGCTGACTTAACTAGATAGCTAACTGGCTAGTTAGCTGATTGCTGACTTAACTATCTAGTTGACCAGCTAACTAGCTGACTAGCAAGCTGAATAGCTAGCTGAAT
>NW_007251635.1:0-766 GCF_000164805.1 Carlito syrichta
TTCTAACCTAAGAAGTCATCTAGTTGAACGGTGGAACACAGATGATGTTCATGGCAGTGAAAATACTCTATGTGATACTAAAATTATGGATACATTGCATTACACATTTGTTCAAAGTTGGAATTGAGAATTAATTTTGGTGATGGTAAATTCATAAATGTAATTTAAACAGGGGATCAAAAAGTGTTTTTCCTTTGGAGCCTACCCTCTCTTACTGCTCTTGGGAAGCCTGTGAAGGCCACCTCTGAATAAGCCTGAGTTAGTTTGTTGGGTGATGTACACATGCCCCACCACACTCTAGCATTATGGCTGAGAGTTAGCATCATCTACCAGACACAAAACAAGGCCCCTGAAAGTCCTAGTGACTTGTAGCTACATGAATGAGCCAATCTCAGCTGGTGCCAGGTCAAATTTCCAATCTACACATTTATGAGCAGTCAGTTCTAAAGCTCCTTTGTTTGCACAGAGTTCATTATGCAGAAAAATCTAGCTATTATACACAATAAATACTTGCAGAATGATTGAATGAGTGAGCAATGGTTTCAGAACTTGGAAAAAACTAGACATCTGTATACATATATTTATTTATTTATTTTTACACACAGAAAGTATTGTGGATATTACGTATAGGCATTCCCTTCTGGTCCAAATTAAGGAAGCACAACTCTCCCTGTTAAAATACTGATTTTGTCAGTGGGTTTCCATAGATATTACCTTACTAAAATTACTGGGCATAGGTATTTCCATTTAAAAGAAATTCAAAATA
>NW_007251635.1:1428-5880 GCF_000164805.1 Carlito syrichta
TTCCTCTGTTTTCTTTTTTCTTTCTTTTTTTTTGAGTTGGAGCCTCACTCTGTCACCCAGACTGGAGTGCAGTGGCTGCTCCTGGCCACCACAGCCTCAACCTGCTGGGCTCCAGTGATCCTACCACCTCAGCCTTCCAAGTAGCTGGAACTACAGGCATGCACTACCATGCCCAGCTAATTTTTGATTTATTGTAGAGATGAGGTCTCACCAAGTTGCCCAGGAGGGTCTCGAACCCACGGGCTCAGGCAATCCACTCACCTCAGCCTCCCAAAGATGTGGGATTACAGGCTGAGCCACCGAGCCTGGCTGTTTTCTTGTCAACTCCTACAAGTGCCAACTTGATGGCAAGGTACAAATGTCTCAGTATTATTATAAGAAAAAGAAAAACTATGAGAACAATAAAAACATTTACTTGACCATAGATGTCTTCCTAGTTCTGTATATATGTAATATTAGCAAGTCATCTAATGTTTTGTTCACTTCTTGCATCTATCTTTCATCGTGTTCTCTTTATAAGTTTAACATTTTACCTCAATTTTTTAGGAAAAATAATTCTAATAACTCATGTCCTGAAAAATAAAATTATACATGACAAATTATAATTTGTCCACATGCACAACTTCCACAAATTCTTTAGTTCCTCTACTTAGATATGCATTATGTTAAGAAAAAAATCTTATCTTTAGGCTTTTAGTAGATGTTTACATTTCTGATTTTAACTTTTTGTAATCAAGGCATAAGATGGACACAGAAAAGTCAAACTATAAATGTTTATATGTCAGCATGTTTGCTTGAAAGCTATCATGATTTAAAATATAAAACTCAAGAAAATATATTTATGAAATACTTAAAATTTAATTAATACAAGTTGCACAACTGCTTACCCAATTCTTCCTTCCGGAGAGAGAGAGAGAGAGAGATTTAAATTTTTCTACAAGGCAATTTATTTGGGGAAAAAAGTTGCTTTGTAGTCTTAATTATTAAACATTGTAGTGAAGTTCCCTAGTTCCAGCTGCCTGGTCCACATCTCTGTCTAATAAGCTTGAGATCATCTTATGCTGGCTATCTGTAGGAGTCCGAAGGCAACCCATCTTAAAATGACATTGCAGGGTCCAGATTGAAGGCAGCTGGTGATTCCACAGGCTAATGGATTATTGGTCTCAATTTAGGAGTCATATTTAGAAGGGAAAGATTTGGTCTGTGGAAAATTTTAAAGTGGCTCATAAGACTGTGCCAGAGACCAAAAGCAGCACAAAGCTCTGTACACTGAATACTACTTTCACCAGTGCACAGCTGAGCTCAGGCAAAAAGTGTTAATAGTAATCTCAGAGGAAATCTAGAAAATGTGGGACAATCCCATCAGCTCCATCAGTAGTAAATCAGAAAAACCCTTCCTGACTCAATGCTTTTTCTTGTTATGTGGGCTGACATGTTACCTTTCTGCATCTGGAAAATGTTATTTGAAATTAAATTTATTTATAAATTAAATTACATTTATTTTTAAATTAATTCAATTAGATTTACTAAGGCATTGTTGCTGTATGTTTAGGTTTATATTTGTTTGAGAAAATTTACCAAAATATAAACAAGTTTTGTCTCTTGGTGTTAATATATCAATGACTTTAATTTGTATTTCTTTTAAAGAAATAATCAATATGTTATGACTCTTCTAAAGTAATTGTATTCCACTTAATCAAATGCATTTATATGAAATGTGGAACAATGTTTTTAAAATGTAAAATATTATTAGCTTGAAAATGAGGCTGCAGGGTTTTCTTATGGCAGGGACATGTTCTCATGTATACCTGCTTGTTATTGTGATTCAGTCTGATGGAAAAAGACACCCTTCATGACTGTGATCCATTCATGTCAATTTATATCCACCCTAGCTCAGACTCATAACTCACAAACGTTTTTTTCCCTTAAAAGCAATGAAAGCAAGAATCACGGTTAAATACTTCCCTGATATAGTAGGGCTTATTTGTGGTAGAAATGCATGAATAAGATAATCATTTACTTATGAATTTAATCAGAGATTTAGTCATCAATCTCCCCAGGATGAATTCAGATGGACTTGATTCAGAAAGAATGAATTACAGGGCATCTACATTTCTGATGCGCATTCATGATACTCAGATGCTTTTACACTATTACTACTGCCATTATACACTAATTTTACATGGTTTTATTTTTAAAGATATAGCATTAAATTGCCAAATTTGTAATTGGGGCTATTTTTCCAATTTGAAATGAATGCCTGAAACATTTTTTAGTGACCACGGAATATGGCTTGTCACCAAAGAATCAGATTTAATAAAACCTAGAAATCTTAAAGGAGGTGACAATGAAATAACTGTTTTTAACATAAAATAATTTCTCCTCACCCAACTTGCAGGGCATCAGGTTTTCTAAGTGACTTGAGAGAATTATCTTTCAGTACTTTAGACAAACTTTAACAGTGATGTTCCTATCATTTAACACTTAAAATAATGACATTTTGCTTCTAATGAATTGATGTGTCTTTCTGGTGGTCATGTATAATAAAAAGAAGCTCCATTCTTTTGACTAGATGAAGAAGATGAACCTCTAGGAAAAAATAAGGTGCAATTTTAAAAGGTTAAAAAGACAATTATTTTTACTTAGAATCCACTTTCTCTGTGAAGAAAAAGTCAGTATTGAAATTAATTTATGTTTGCTAAAAATTATATTTTTCTACTTTTTCTTCTCCCACTTGAAATGCCTGAAAATGTCTCAAATGTACTGACCTCCTATGACTTCCACTGTGTATTGCCTCTTCAGCAGCTGATCTCCTTATTCTTCCTGCAACCAGGACCCAATTTTCCCCAGTGCCTATGCCCAGCTCCAGGAAATGAATGAAGTCAAATTGAAGCCACTCAGGACAACCTTGTCCCCCTTTGTGATTGGCCTAGGCATGATCACATAACACATGTATGAACAATGAGACAGGAGGGGAAGTCTTAAGACACTAGTAAATATTTTTCTTCTTAACACATAAGGAATAGTCAAACAATGTAAAGACCTTTTGCCATCCTAACATAGCTTTATGCTTTGTGTGCTGTATTGGAGGATATGATGCCTGAATCTGAGGAATTCATCTTGAGACCATCAAAGTCTAAGTCTTGCAAAATCAGCAACATGCTAAGGAAGGCAGCAGAAAGGAGGAAAGAAGACTTCTAGGAAATTGCAAGTGAAACATGCGAGTGTCCACCATGGTAGGCAAAAAAAAGACTGTCAAAGATGTCCGTGTCCTAACACCTACAATTCCCGGTTCCTCTAATATAATTTAATCTCTGTGGGACTGAATGATTCAAGGAAGAAAGTTGAAAATTGCTTATAATAATGTGATCTATCACAGAAACAATGAAATGACTACTACATGTTCTCACTCAAAAGCAAACCACAAACAATTATCATCATACTAAAAGAAAGGGATTGGCAGCAGTGGGAAATTGCCAGAGGAGTTGGGGGATAAGATTGGCAGTAGTGGGAAACTCCCAGAGGAGGAGGGCACACATCATCAACAAGGGTACCTGCATAATGAACATTTGTATAGTTAACACTGAATTGTACTCCACATCTTTAAAATAATTTTTTTAATTGCAAAAAAAAAAGAATTTAGAAAACAAAGTAAGTGTATTAAAATCACAGAGGGGTCACTTTCTAGAAGAATCTGAATAATTAATTTGCATGGAAAAGATAGTATACAAAACTCTAAATCAAATTCATACTTTCCTGTGTGCATAAAAAGTCAGAACAAAATTCCAAATTTACTTTCTGAATCTGGCAGTACCATAAGTAATATTTTATGGTGTAGATTTTTAAAAAAAGTTTCATACTTATAAAATGTAATGTAAAATTATTTTCTGTAGTCTGTTTAATGAATTCTAATAATGAGAATGTAAATATCATCTAAATTCATCCTAAATGCATTTCCTATATATTATATAACTGAATCTTTACAGAAATCAATTATAGGTATTATATTTCCCAATTTCTATGCCTGATAGCTTATTATTTTGAAAAGGTCAACAAACTTTTTTTTTTGCAAAGAGCCAAATAGCAAATATTTTATAGTCTCTATTGCAGCCTAGAAAACATGCTGCTCTTGTAGCAACAAAGAAGTGTAAAAAATATGTAAATAAACAGATGTGGCTGTTTTCCAATAATAACTCTATTTGTAAAACTAAGCAGCACTCCCAGGCCCTAGATTATCAACCCCCTGATCAAGAACATTGATGCCACACTGATTTTTGTGTGTTTACTTTGTTTCCTGTCACCTTGCTAAACTCACTTAT
The DNA here is from genome assembly GCF_000164805.1 of Carlito syrichta. Taxonomy (NCBI): domain Eukaryota; kingdom Metazoa; phylum Chordata; class Mammalia; order Primates; family Tarsiidae; genus Carlito; species Carlito syrichta. Next base: position 5,748 of record NW_007251635.1, read on the forward strand.
TACTCTTAGTATTTTTTTTTGTTTTTGTACATTTCTCAGAATTTTCTACATAGGCTATTAAATACATAATGCTAAGTGAAGTAAACCATATTACAGAGGTCAAATACTGCATGTTCCATTTATATGGACTTAT
>NW_007251636.1:0-986 GCF_000164805.1 Carlito syrichta
TAGTTAGTTTGCAGGCTGACCAAATGGATAGTCAGTCGGCTTAAATTGCAGTCAGATGACTACACAGTCGGATGGCAGCCAGCTTAACTAGCCAGTCACCCGGCTGGTCAGCCAGCTAGTCAGCTGGCTTAACTAGTTGGACATGTAGCTGACCAGTCTGCTAACCAGCCAGCTTACCTTGCCAGCCACCTAACTATCCAGTCTGCTATCTAGATGACTTAACTAGCTGACGAAATAGCTAGAAACCTAGCTAACCAGCTGATTGGCCATTTGACTTAACTAGCTGATTTAAACAGCTAACCAACTGGCTAGCCAGCTGACTTAACTAATTTACTTAACTAGCAAGCCACTTAATTAGCTGACTTAAGCAGATAACCTTTTGGCTAGCCAGCTGGCTAAACTAGCTAGCTGCCTAGCTAGAGAGCTGGGAAGCCAGTTTAATTAACTACGTGACTTATCTTGCTGGCCAGCTGGCTAGCCAGCTGACTTAACTAGCTTACTACCTAGCTAGCCAACTGGTTAGCCAGCTAACTTAACTAGTTGACTTAACCAGCTAGCCAGTTGGGAAGTCAGCTGACTCAACTAGTTGACGTAACTAGATAGACAGTTTGCTACACAGCTGACTTAACTAGCTCTCTATTTAGCTAGTTAGCTGGCTAACCAGCTGACTTAACTAGCTGACTTAATTAACTAGATTGCTGGATATTCAACTGACTTAACTAGCTCGCTAACTAGCTAGCCAGCTAGCTAGTCAGCTGACATAACTAGCTGACTTAAACAGCTGGCCTGCTTGCTAGTCAACTGAATTAACTAGCTTTCTATATAGCTAGCCAGCTGGCTAGCAAGCTGACTTTACAAATCGACTTAACACACTAGCCAGCTGTCTAGTCAGCTGACATAATTAGCAAGCTACCTAGGTAGCCAGCTGGCTAGCCAACTGACTTAGCTAGGTGTTTTAAGTAGATAGCCAGCAGGCTAGACATCTG
>NW_007251636.1:1006-2388 GCF_000164805.1 Carlito syrichta
CCTGGCTACCTAGCTAGTCAGATGGATAGCCAGCTGACTTTTCTAGCTAGCTACCTATGTAGCCTGCTGTATTGCCAGCTGACTTAACTACCTAGCTACCTAGCTATCCAGCTTGCTAGTGAGCTGACTTAACAAGGTTACTAAACTAGCTAACTAACTGGCTAACCAGTTGACTTAATTAGCTAGCTATGCAGCTAGGCAGATGGCCAGCCAGCTGAGTTAACTTGCTGAATTAACTAGCTAGCAAGCTGACTTAACTAGCTGAATTAACCAGCTAGCTACCTAGTTAGCCAGCTGATTTAACTAGCTGGCTCAACTAGCTAGGTACCTAGCTAGCTATCTAGCTAGCCAGCTGACTTAAGAAACTGACTTAACTAGCTAGCTAGCTGACATAACTAGCTGACTTATATAGCTAGCTTCCTAGATAGCCAGGTGATTTAATTAGCTGAAATAAATAGCTAGTCAGATGGATCAACATCTGACGACTAGCTTTTTACATAGTTAACCAGCTGGATAGCCAAATGACTTAATGAGCTGTCTGATCTAATTAGCTAGCTGGTTGGCAGCTGACTTAACTAGCTGGCTCCCTATCTAGCCAGCTAGTTTGCCAGCTGATTTACCAAGTTGACTTAAGATAGCAAGTTGGGTAGCCAGCTCTTTTAACTAGTTAGCTACCTACCTAGTCAGCAAGTTAACCAGCTGACTTAACTTGCTGACTTGAAATGCTAGCCTGCTGGCTAGCATTCTGACTTATCTAGCTAGCTACCAAAGTAGCCAGCTGGCTAGAGAGATGACTAAACTAGTTGACTTAACCAGCTAGACAGTTGGCTAGCCAGCTGATTTAACTCACTGACATCACTAGCTAGTCAGGTAGCTATCTAGCTGACTTAACTAGCTAGCTGCCCACTTTGCCAGTTGGCTTGCCAGCTCTCCTAACTAGCTGAATTAACCAGCTAGCCAGCTGGCTAGCCATCTGACTTAACTAGCTTGCAACTTAGCTAACCAGTTGGCTAGCCAGCTGTCATAACTAGGTGACTTAACTAGTTAGCTACCTAGCTGATCAGTTGTCTTTAATAGTTAGGTAACTAGCTAGCTACCTAGCTAGTCAGCTGACTTAAATAGTTAGCTGCATAGCTAGCTAGCTGACTTAACCAGCTAGTTACCTAGTTAACTTACAGATTACCTAACGTGCTAGCTAGGTGACTTATTTATCTTACATAACTCAATAGCTAATGAGCTATCTATCTGACACAACCAGCTGACTTAAATCGTTAGCTAGCTAGGTAGCTAGCTGACACATCCAGCTGACTTAACTCGTTAGCTTACTAGCTAGCTAGCCTACTCAACCAGCTGACTCAACCCGTTTCCTAACTTGCTAGCTT
>NW_007251636.1:2408-4041 GCF_000164805.1 Carlito syrichta
CTAGTTATCTAGCTAGTTATCTAGCTAGCCATCTTCATTAACTAGCTAGGTAGCTGACATATCTAGCTGTCTTATGTAGCTTGCTTCCTACTTAGCCAACTGACTTATCTAGCTGAAACAACTAGCTAGCCAGATGACTACCAACCTGACATAATTAGCTTTTTAATTAGCTAACCAGCTGGATAGCCAACTGACTTAATGAGGTGAGTTAACTAGATAGACAGCTGGTTTCCAGCTGACTTTACTAGTTGACTTAACCAGCTAGTCAGCTGTCTAGCCAGCTGACTTAACTAGCTGGCTACCTATATAGACAGCTGTCTAGCCATCTGACTTACCTAGCTGCCTTAACCTAGCAAGCTATCTAGCCAGCTCACTTAACTAGCTAACTACCTACCTAGCGAGCAGGATAGCCAGCTGACTTAACTATATATATCTAACAGCTAGCCTGCTTGATAGCAAGCTGGCTTATCTAGCTAGCTACCTACCTAGCCACCTGGCTAGACAGTTGACTAAACTAGCTGACTTAACCAGCTAACCAGTTGGCTAGCAACGTGACTTAACTCGCTGACATCACTAGCTAGCCATTTAGCTACCTAGCTAACTTAACTAACTAGGTACCGATATTGCCAGTTGGCTAGCCAGTTCTCTTATCTAGCTGAATTAACCAGTTATCCAGCTGGTTAACCAACTGGCAAAACTAGCTCGTTAACTAGCAAACCAGCGGCCTATCCAACTGACTTAATTAGCCAACTAAATAGATAGACAGCTGACTTAAATAGTTAGCTAACTAGCTTGCTACATAGCTTGTCATCTGACTTAAATAGTTAGCTAACTAGCTAGCTACCAGCTAGAAAGCTGACTTAAATATTTAGTTGCCTAGCTAGCTAGGTAACTTAACCAGCTAGCTAACTATTTAGCTTAATCGTTATCTAACGTGCTAGCTAGGTGACTTAATTATCTGACTTAACTCGTTAGCTAATCAGCTACATAGTTGACACAAACAACTGACTTAACTCGTTAGCTAACTAGTTAGCTAGCTAACTCATCCAGTAGACTTAACTCGTTAGCTAACTAGCTAGCTAGCCTACTAAACCAGCTGACTCAACCCGTTTGCAAACTAGCTAGCTTGTTGACTCAACCAGCTGACTTAACCTGTTAGTTACCTAGCTAACTACCTGACTCAACCTACTGACAACCCATTAGCTCACTAGCTAGATAGATATCTTGACCAGCTGACTAAATTTTAAATCTGACTTAACTAGCTGACTCAGCTAGCTGACTTAACTACTTAGGTAGCTTACATAACTGGTTGTCTTAACTAGTTAGCTAGCTGACCTAACTACCTGAATTAAATAGCTAGCTAACTATTTAACTAGCTGAATAACTAGCAGACCTAGCCGACTAGTTACCTGATTCAATGAGTTGACTGTCAAGTTGGCCCACGAGTTATCACAGTTAATTAGTTGGCAGGCTGGTTTCCTGACCTAACTACTCAGCCGACTATTTGGCTGACTAGTTGGCTGATCTAACTATTCGGTCGCCTAGATAGCAAGCTAAATTCTTAGTTGACAATTTGGCTGACTATTAGATGATTGGTTAGCTGAAATAACTAGTTGTCCAGCTCGTCAGCTGA
>NW_007251636.1:4427-6258 GCF_000164805.1 Carlito syrichta
TAGCTGACTTAGCTAGCTAGCTGGTTAGCTAGCTTACTGAGCGAACTGACTTAACTAGTTGGCTAACGAGATAGCTAGCTGACTTAACAAGTTGGGTAATGAGCTAGCTAATTGTTTTAACCAGTTAGTAAATGAGATAACAAGCTGACTTAATTATTTGGTTAACGAGTTAGTTAAGTGACTTAACTTGTTGACTGATGTGTCGGCTGACTAGGTAGCTGGTTTAATACATAGGCTGACTGCTCAACTGACATTTTTGCTGGCATTAAATGTTGGCTGAATAGTCGGCTGACAATTTTGCTGCGTTAACTAGTTGACTGACGAATTTACCCACTATTTAGCTTGGTTAACTAGTTGTCTGATGAATTTGCTGATCTATCTAGTTGTCCGAATAGTTTTCCGGCTAGTTAGCTGACCTAATTAGTCAGCTGACTAGTGAGCAGACCTAAATTGTTGACTGACAAGTTGGTCCACTAGTCGACAAATTGGTTAACTAACTTAACTAGTTGGATGGCTAGTAGGCCGACCGGTTAGCTGTCTTGACTACTCAGCCAAAGAGTGAGCCTACAGGTTAGCTGACTTAACTAGTCAACCAGCGAGTGAGCTGACTTGTCAGCTGAATTAAATAGTTCACAGGTGAGTGATCCTATTGGTCAGTTGACTTAACTAGTCGGCTGGTAGGTGAATTGACTGCTTAGCCGACTTAACTAGTCTTCCAGTGTGTGAGATGACTGGTCAGTTGAATTTAGTCGGCTGACGTGTGAGCTAACTGGTCAGACTTAACTAGTTGGCCAGTGAGTGAGCCCTTCAGTAAGCTAACTTAAGTAGTCAGTCATCAAGTGAGATGACGTGTGAGCTGCCTTAACTATTCAGCCAGTGAGTGAGCCGACCTGGAAGCTGACTTAACTAGTCGGCTGGCAAGCAAGACAACTAGTTTGCTGATCTGTTGGCCTGCAAGCAAGTCGACAAGTTAGTTGAACTCTTGGCTGGTGATTAAGCTGACTAGTTTGCTGACAGGTTGGCATGCGAGTGAGCCAAATGTTTAACTGACTTGATGGAAAGTGAGCGACCCCACTAGATAGCTGACCAGTTAACTGAGTTGCTAGCTGACTAGTTCCCCAAGTAATTACCTTGTTTGCTAGATGACTTAATTAGCTAGTTGACTAGCTAGCTGGCTATGTAGATGGCATAACTAGCTAGCAAACAAGCTATCTAGCTGTCTAGCAAGTTGACTTAATTAGCTGGCTAACTGACTAGTTAGCAGGCTAGTTGACTTAATTATCTAGCTGACTAGCTAGGTGACTAGCTATCTGATGTAACTAGCTATTTGACAAGTAACCTGACTAGTTAACTGACTTAACTAGTTAGCTGAATATTTAGCTGACTTGCTAGATGACTTAACTAGCTAGCTGGCTAGCTAGCTGACTTAAATAGCTGACTACCTAGTTGGCTGCCTAGCTGGCTAGCCAGCTGACTTAACTAGGTAGCTACCTGGTTGGCTAGACGGCCAGACATCTGGCTTAACTAGCTAGCTACCTGGCAGTCTAGCTGGTAGCTGGCTAGGTAGTTAGCTAGCTAATTAAGTCAGCTGGCTAGCCTGCTGGCTAGTTAGTTAAGTAAGCGAGTTATTGAGCTGGCTAGCCTGCTGACTTAACTAGCTGATTTAACCAGCTACCCAGCCGACTAGCCAGGTGAATTAACTATGTAGCTACCTAGCTAGCCAGTTGTCTTGCCACTTGAATTAACTAGCTCACGTATCCAGCTAGCCAGCTGGCTAGCCAGCTGACTCAAGTAGCTGACATAATGAGCTAGCCAGCTAGCTAGCCAACTG
>NW_007251636.1:6413-9402 GCF_000164805.1 Carlito syrichta
GCCAGGTGAATTAACTAGCTGACTTATCCAGCTAGCCAGATGGCTAGCCAGCTGACTCAACAAGTTAGCTACCTTCCTAGCCAGCTGGGAAGCCAGATGAAATAACTAGCTGACTTAACTAGCTGGTGAGCTGACTAGCCAGCTGACTTAACTAGCTTGGTACGTAGTTATCCAGCTGGCTAACCAACTGACATAACTAGTTGACTTAACCAGGTAGCAAGCTGGCACAACTAGCTGACTTAACTAGTTAGCCAGGTGACTACCCAGCTGACTTAATAAGCTCTCTACCTAGCTAGCTGGCTAGTTAGCAGACTTAACTAGCTGACTTAGTTAGCCAACTGCCTAGCCAACTGACTTAACAAGTTCTCTACCTAGCTAGCCAGCTGACTAGGCAGCTGACTTAACTAGCTGACTTAAATAGCTGACCTGATTGCCAGACAGCTGAATTAAATAGCTTGCTATATAGCTAGCCAGCTGGCTAGCTAGCTGACTTTAATAGGTGACTTTCTTAGCTAGCCAGCTGACTAGACAGCTGACTTAATTAGCAAGCTACCTAGCTGGCCAGCTGGATATCCAGCTGATTTAACTAGGTGGCTTAACTAGCTAGCCAGCAGGCTACACAGCTGACTTAACTATCTAGCTACCTAGCTAGCCAGCTGTCAAGCCAGCTGACTTAACTAGGTGACTTATGTAGTTAACCAGCTGGCTAGCAGGCTGACCTAACTGCCTAGCTGCATAGCTAGACAGATGGATAGCCATCTGACTTAACTACGTAGCTACTTACTTAACCAGCTGGCTAGTGAGCTGCTTAAATAGGTTACTTAACTAGCTAGCTAACTGGCCTACCCAGCTGACTTAAATAGCAACCTACCAAGCTAGGCAACTGGCTACCCTGCTGACTAAGCTAGTTGACTTAACTAGCTAGAAATCTGACCTAACTGGCTGATTTAACCAGATAGCTACCTAGCTAGCCAGATGTCTTAACTACCTGGCTTAACTAGTTAGCTACCTAGCTAGCTATCTAACTAGTCAGCTGACTTAACTAGCTGACTTAACTAGCTAGCTAGCTGACATAAGCAGCTGACTTATATTGCTAGCTTCCTAGCTAGCCAACTGACTTAACAGCTGAAATAACTAGCTAGCCTGATGGATAGCCATCTGCCTTGACTAGCTTTTTATTTTATTTTATTTTTTGAGTTGGAATCTCACTCTGTCACCCAGACTGGAGTACAGTGGCCGTTTTTGGCCACTGCAGCCTTGTCCTGCTGGGCTCCGGTCTTCCTTCCACCTCAGCCTTCCAAGTAGCTGGAATTACAGGCATGTGCTACCATGCCCGGCTGATTTTTTCATTTATTGTAGAGATGAGGTCTCGCTGCCCAGGCGAGTCTCGAACATGCAGGCTCAGGCAATCCACTCACCTCAGCCTCCCAAGGTGCGGGATTACAGACTGAGACACCGAGTCCAGCTATCTAGCTTTTTAACTAACTGACCAGCTGGATACCTAACTGACTTAACCAGCTGACTTAACTAGCTAGCCAGCTGGTTTCCAGCTGACTTAACTAAATGAATTAAACAGCTAGTCAGCTGGCTAGCCAGCTGACTTAACTAGCTGGCTACCTATCTAGCAAGCTGGCTAGACAAATGACTTACCTAGATGACTTAAGTTAGCAAACTGGCTAACCAGTTCACTTAACTAGCTAGCTACTTACCTAGCCAGCTGGCTGGACAGCTGACTAAACTAGTTGACTTAACCAGCTATCCAGTGTGCTATCCAGCTTACTTAACTCGAAGACATCACTATCTAGAAAGTTAGCTATCTAGCTGACTTAACTAGCTAGCTACCTACCTTGCCAGTTGGCTAACCAGCTCTCTTATCAAGCTGTATTAAACAGCTAGCCAGCTGGCTAGCCAACTGACTTAACTACCTCACTACCTAGCTAGCCAGTTGGTCAGCCAGCTGAATTACTTAGCTGAATTAACTAGCTAGCTACTTAGCAAGACAGCTGACATAAATAGTTCGCTAACTAGCTAGCTACCTAGCTACCAGCTGATTTAAACAGTTAACTAAACTGCTAGCTCCCTGGCTAACAAGCTGACATATAGTTAGCTGCGTAGCTAGCTAGCTGACAACAAGCTAGCCAACTGGTTAGCTTACCCGTTATTGAATGTGCTAGCTAACTGATGTAATCATCTGACAAAACTCATTAGCTAACGAGCTTCCCAGGTTACTCAAGCAGCAGACCTAACTCGTTAGTTAACTAGCTAGGTAACTGACTCATCCAGCTGACTTAACTCATTAACTTACTAGCTAGTTAGCCAACTCAACCAGCTGACTCAACCCGTTTGCTTACAAAATAGCTAGATGACTCAACCAGCTGACTTAACCAGTTAGTTAACTAGCTAACTACCTGTCTCAACCTGCTAACTTACACCATTAGCTAACTAGCTAGCTAGCTGTCTTAACCAGCCGACTTAATTAGAAAGCTGACTTAACTAACTGAATTAAGTAGGTGACTTTACTCAGCTAGCTGACTTTACTGGCTGACTTAACTAGTTTGCTAGCTTTCTTAAATACCTGAAATAAATAGTTAGCTAACTGTATAACTAGCTGAATAAATAACTAACTTAGCAAATTAGCTAACTAGTTAGGTAGCAGATTTAAGTAACTGATTAAAATATTTAGCTAACTAGTCAGCGGACAAGTTGGCCGACAGGTCGGCTGATAGGTTAGCTGACTTAAGTTGTTGTCCGGATAGTTCAAAGACCAGTTAGCTGACAACTAGTCGACCAGCAAGTGAGCCAACAAGTGAGCTGACTTAACTAGTTTGCTGGCAAGTGAGCCGACTGGTCAGCTTAGTTAACTAATCAGTTGGTGAGTGATCTGACTGGTCAGCTGATTTAACTAGTCGGCCAAGAGTGAGCTGACTGGTCAGCTGACTTTAGTCATCCCACGAGTGAGCCTACATGCCAGATACTTAACTAGTCAGCC
>NW_007251637.1:0-83539 GCF_000164805.1 Carlito syrichta
AAAACAGGGAGGAATACTCTCATGGAAATCGGAACTGGCATCCAATTCCTGTACAAAACCCGAAACCCACAGGACTTAAGAGAGAAGATAGACAAATGGGACCTTATTAAACTGACAAGCTTCTGCAAAGCCAAAGAAACCATCAAGAGAGCAGGGAGACAGCCTACAGACTGGGAAAAAGTATTTGCCAACTCTAGGTCTGACAAAGGCTTAACATCCTGGATCTACAAGGAACTGAAGCGTACTGAAAAGAAGAAAACAAACAACCCCATTATAAAATGGGCAAAAGATATGAACAGACACTTCACAAAAGAAGACATTCGAGCAGCCAACAAACACATGAAGAAATGCTCAACCTCACTAATCATCAGGGAGATGCAAATCAAAACCACACTGAGATACCACCTAACTCCAGTCAGAATGGCAATTATCAACAACTCAAAAAATAACAGCTGCTGGAGAGGGTGTGGTGAAAAGGGAACACTTCTACACTGTTGGTGGGAGTGTAAACTAGTGCAACCTCTGTGGAAAGCAGTGTGGCGATTCCTAAAAGCTCTAAAAATTGACCTTCCATATGACCCTGCAATCCCCCTACTGGGAATATACCCTGAAGAACACAAATCACTCTATAAAAAAGATACCTGCACACGTATGTTTATCGCAGCATTGTTCACAATAGCAAGAACCTGGAAACAACCATGCTGCCCATCAAAAGAGGACTGGATTTTAAAAATGTGGGTACATATACACGATGGAATACTACGCAGCCCATAAAAAAAGAACAAAATCATGAATTTCGCTGCAACCTGATGGAACTAGAGTCTATAATACTGAGTGACCTCTCACAAAAACAAAAATCCGAATATCACATGTTCTCACTCATATAATGGACCTTGAACATCCAATGCAATACTATGAGAAAATGACGGATGGTACTGGGAAACTATGGGGGGGAGGGGGATGGGATTAACAGTAGCAAATATATGTCGGGGGATGGGAAAACACTTCTTATCTACAGGGTGCCTGAATGAAACGTCATTGTACACCTAACCCTTAACTGTACCCCACAAAACCATAATAAAAAATACTGATTAATGAAAAAAAAAATTTACAAATAATAGTAGTGTATATTTATAAGGCAAAATATTTTAATATATGTTTAAATTGTGAAATGATAAAATTAAATTAGTTTCAAATCATCACCTGACATACATATTATTTTTTGTAGTAAGAACATTCAAAATCTATTCTTTAGCAATTTTGAAATGTACAATGCACTATTAACTATAGTCACAATGCTGTGCAATAGATCCCTAAAACTTATTCCTCCTAACTGAAACTTTGTATCCTTTGAACAACATATCTTTATTTCCTGTCTACTCCATCTTCTGAGTTGGAGGTCTCACTTTGTTGCTTAGCCTGAAGTGCAGTGGCATGATCATAGCTTACCACAATCTCAATCTTCTGGGCTCAGGCAACCCTTCTGCCTCAGCCTCCCAAGTAACTGGAACCACAGGTGCACACCACCGCACCTGGCTAGCTTTTTTTTTATAGAGATAAATCCTCACTATGCTGCCTAGGCTGTTCTTGAACAGTTAGGTTCAAGTAATTCTCTTACCTTGTTCTCTCCCAACGTGTTGGAGTTACAGGCATGAGCCACCATACAAGGACATTTTCATCTTGTTTTATATTTATTTTTAAATTTTTTCATTGACACATAATAGATGTACATATTTTCATGTATACTGTTCATATAATCAAAGCAGGGTTACTGAAATATTCGTCATTTTAAATATTTATCTTTACACTATGAACATTTGAATTTTTCTCTTCTAGCTATTTTGAAATTTATTTCTTCTATCAAACTGTATATTTGCATTCATTAATCAACTTCTCTTTCTCAATTTCTATCTATCCCATACTCTTTCTAGCCTCTGGCAACCATCAATCTTCTTTCTGTCTTCATGAGATCCACTTTTCCTGCTTCTATGTGTGATATTTGTCTTTCTGTGCTTGGCTTACCTCACTAAACATATGATTTCCAGTTCCAGTCATGGTGCTGCAAGTGATTTTGTTCTTTTTTACAGAGAAATAATATCTCATTGTGTCTGTATACCACATTTTTAAAATCCGTCATGCATTGGGCACTTAGGTTGACTTCATATTTTGGCTATTGTGACTAGTGCTGGAATAAACATGGGAATGCAGATATCTCTTTGATACGTTGATTTCCTTTCTTCTGGATATACTCAGTAGTGGAATTGCTGAATCGCATAGTAGTTCTATTTTTGGTCTTTGAGGAATCTCCATACCAGTTCCCACAGTGTCTATAAGTTTACATTTCCACCAATAATGTACAAGTGTTCCTCTTTCTTCACATTCTTGCCAGCATTTGCTATTCCCTGTCTTTTTGATAAAAGTCATTTTAACTGGGGGAAGATAATATCTTATTATGGTCTTGATTTGCATTTCTCTGATGATTAGTGATGTTGAACCTTTTTTCATGTACCTTTTGTCGACTTGTATGTCTTCCTTTGAGAAGTCTATTCAGACCTTTTGCCTATTTTAAAATAAGTTTTTTTCCAGAAATACTATTATATACATATTGTTGTATGTAATTCCTTTTAAAATAAATTAAGAGAAGAAAGAATAAGAAATATGCAATGGTATTATATTTTATAATTGCTTATACACTATATTTTATAAGTACATATATTTAATTATAATTATATAGGCAATTATCACTTTATTAGTGCTCTCAAAAAGGTTCAGCCTTGGGCATGAGCCCTGTCTCTCTAACTACTCCAGATAATTATGGCTTCAGCTGGGTTCTTTTTGATGGTTCTGCCCTTGATGTTTCTGTGAAGCTTCTGGCTGGTCCACTTTTGTTGGTATTACTAATTGTTAATTGATCTATGGTTAATCAGCCTGCAGAACAATGCATCAATTCTGTCGACTAAATAAAGTCTAGTCTCAGTCCAAATAAGGGACATAGAAGACAAAAATATTATGGAAAGCATCAACAAAACAAAAAGCTCTTTCTTTGAAAGAATTAACAAGATTGAAGGAACCCTAGCCAGATGACCAAGAAGAGAGAGAAAAAAACAAATAAACACAATCAGAAATACAAAAGATCAAATCACAACTGACTCCGAAGAAATACAAAAGATTATCAGAGATTACTATGTACACCTGTATGGAAGCAAACTTGTTAACCTAAATGAAATAGAGGACTTTCTGATATCATACAACCTCCTCAGGTTAAAACAAGAAGACATTGAGATATTAAATAGACCAGTAACAGCCCAGGAAACTGACTGTCTAAAACTACCTACAAACAAACAAAAAAAAAGTCCTGGCTTTCCAGCAGAATTCTACAAAATATACAAGGAGGAGCTGATACCAATCCTATTGAAAGTACACCAGGCAATTGAGAAAGATGGAATTCTCCCCAAACCATTTTATAAAACTAACATCACACTGACACCCAAACTGGGTAAAGATTCAACAAAAAAGAGAACTACAGGCTAATATCCATTATGGACATAGATGCAAAAATCCTCAACAAGATTGTAGCAAATTGGATCCAAAAACACACCTCAAATATCATACACCATGACTAAGCAGGCTTCATCCCCAGGATGGAGGGCTGGTTCAACATTCACAAGACCATAAATGCAATTAAATAAATCAACAGCTATAAAAACAAGAACCACTTGATTATCTCATTAGATGCAAAAAAAGCTTTTGATAAAATCCAGCCTCCCTTCCTGATAAAAACCCTCAAATACCTAGGTATAGTAGGAACATACCTCAAAATAAGTGCCATCGATGATAAACCCACAGGTAACATATGGCTAAATGGACAGAAACTGGAAACATTTGCTCTGAAAACTGGAACAAGACAAGGCTGCCCTGTTGCTCAACATTGTGTCAGTAGTTCTAACTCTGGAAATTAGACAAGAGAAGGAAATCAGGGGTATTCAAATAGGAAAAGAGGAAGTCAAGTTATTCCTATTTGCTGATGATATGATCCTATACCTTGAAAATCCAAGAGAATCTGTCAAAAACCTGCTTGCACTGATAAAGGATATGGCAAAGTCTTGGAGTACAAAATAAACATGCAAAAGACAGTTGCATTCCTATACACCAACAACAAGTAGGCAGAGACTCAAAAGCACAATCCCATCTACAATAGCCACAAAAAATGAAATACCTTGGCATCTTCCTAACCAGAGAAGTGAAAGACCTTTACAATGAGAACTAAAAAACACTGCTCAAAGAAATCCAAGAAGACACAAGCAAAATGGAAAAATATTCCATGCTCTTGGATAGGAAGAATCAACATTGTTAAAATGTCCATCCTACCAAAGGCAATCTACAAATTCATTGAAATACCCATTAAGTTGCCAACATCATTCTTCTCAGACCTGGAAATGACAATGCAGAAATTCATATGGAAACATAAATGACCACAAATAGACAAAACAATCCTTAGCAAAAGAAACCAAGCAGGAGGTGTCATACTTCCAGACTTCAAACTTTACTATAAGGCTACAGTAATCAAAACGGCCTGTTATTGGTACAGGAACAGGCACATAGAACAATGGAACAGGAGAGGGATTCTGGAAGCAAAGCCTCAATTCCTCAACCAACTCATCTTTGATAAAGCCTCCAATAACAACCACTGGGGAGAGGAGAACCTATTCAGTAAATGGTGCTATAAAAACTGGTTGGCCACATGCAGAAGATTGAAACAGGACCCCTACCTATCACCATACTCAAAAATTAACTCTAAATGGTTTAAAAACCTAAATGTAAAACCTCAAACTATAAGAATCTTAGAAAATGCAGGAGACACCCTTATGGAAGTTGGAGCTGGAAACCAATTCCTATTCAGAACCCTAAAGGCCAATACCTTAAGAAATAAGATAGACAAGTGAGACTAATGATCTTCTGCAAAGCAAAAAGAAAACATCAAGAGAGTGGGGACACAGCCCACAGAATGGGAAAACTATTTGCCAACTGTATATCTGACAAAGGCCTAACATCTAAGATCTACAAGGAACTCAAATGCGCCAAAAGGAAAAAAACAAACAGCCCCAATAATAAGTGGAAAAAAGACATGAATAGACACTGCTCAAAAGAAGAGACACATGAAAAAGTGTTCAGCTTCACTCTTCATCAGGGAAATGCAAATAAAAACCACATTGAGATATGACCTAACCCCAGTATAATGGCCATATTTAATAAAACAAACAACAACAGATGCTGGTGAGGGTATAGAGAAAAAGGAACTCTTCTACACTGCTAGTGGGAATGCCAACTAATGCAACTTCTTTGGAAGACAGTGTGGTGATTTCTGAAAGAACCAGAAATTGACTTTACACATGACCCAGCAATTTCCCTATTGGGAATACACCTGGAGGAACTCAAATTATTCTACAAAAACGATACCTGCACATGTATGTTTGGTGCAGCTCTATTCACAATAGCAAAAACATGGAACCAATAATGTTGCCCATCGAAGCTGAACTGGATAAAAAAATGTGGTACATATTTATGCAACCATAAAGAAAGATAAACTTATGGACTTCACAGCAACTGGATGGATTTGGAGTAGATCATACTCAGTGATCTATCACAGAAACGAAAAACAGAGTACTATATGTTCTCACTTATAAGTAGACCTTGAACAATTATAATACTACAAGAAAGGGATTAACAGCAGCGGGAAACTGTCGGGGGGGGATTGGCAGTTGAGGTAAACTACCAGGGGAGGGAGGGGCATACCTCATAACCAAGGGTACCTGCATATTCAACATTTGAATCCCAAACTCTGAATTGTACCCCACATCTTTATAATAATAACAAGAAAGTCTTGTCCCTTTGTAAGGTCAGAGTATTGGTAGTGTTTGAGGCTTTCTCTTACCCCACTAGGGCTCTTCTTACTTATCTCTTTCTCTGATTATCTCTGTTAAACGTTTGGATGGTCTTTTTGTTTGTTGTCCCTAATGTCATGGAGTTACCAACCTACTACTACTTTTTTGACATCAAAATCTACATTATGTTTTATAATGCCCACAGGCATAAATTTCTCTATATGGTTATGATTATGGTCAGGAGTTAAGGGTAAGATTGCTAGGGTTAGGGTTAGGGTTATATACATATAATATACAATTATATATATATACATTTTTTAAGGGAGACCTGTGGAGCTCTCTCTTTTTATGGCTTGCCTACCTGCTTAGGCATAACTGCTGAGTCGCTGGACTGGAGCTGGTAGTGGGGAAAACAGCTATCTTGTCCTGAAGTGATGTCTTTCCTTTACAAGTGGAATACTAGTAGTAGATGGTAACTGTTAGTCTTCTCAATTTTCCCCTTCTTATGTGGAAGCTCTGCCCTATGAGTGAACTGAGGCAAGGTCAATAAGGTCCAGTATTCTGTATCTCTCATACTTGAGGTTGAGCTTCCACCATAGGTGGAAGGTCTGGGTGGAGGAAGGAACCCTAGTCCCTTAGGCCACAGTACCTCAGTAAAATAGAACAGCTAGAGCATGGAGCTAGTGGGATAAAAGATGCTTGTGCACTGTCCATTCTGGAGGGAAACAGTATCCCTAGGCTGGGAGTTGGGGGAAAATGGAGACCCTTTTATTGTTTGTGACTACCCAGGTTACAGCTAAATTACGCAGAGTTCGGTGAGGAGGTGGGGAATAGAAGTAATTCTTGACTTAAATGCCCTCAGACTCTGCTGCTCTTGTAGAGATTTTGTAGAATTTCTTAAATAAACATTTCTTCATTTGCTGTATGCCTTTAGGACAATTTCCTGAGACTTCTTGGTTGTTTTTACTGCAAAAATAATAATTTTCACCAGTTAAATGGTTGTTTTGCTGGAAGGAGAGCCCCTTCACACTGGCTTCTGAAAGTCTTGCTTTATATTTTTAAATCTTTTACATTTAAGTTCATGATTCATTTCTAATCAACTTTCATGTTTGTTGTGAGATGGGGTCCAGATACAGACCTCTCTTCCTTCAGTATAGATATCTATTCAAAGGACTAATCATTTTCTGGTAAGTAGTAGCGATATGTTTGTCATAAATCACTGATGGTCTATGTGTGAATCTGTTTCTGAACTCTTGTTTTTTCCACTGATAAATTTGTTTACCTGGCTGGGCTTGGTAGTTCATGTCTCTAATCCTAGCACTTTGGGAGGCTGAAGTGAGAAGATTGCCTGAACCTAGGAGTTCAAGAGCAGCCTGGGCAATAGGATGAAATATTGTCTCTGCAATAAATTTTTTAAAATAGCTGAGTATGGTGGTGTGTACATGTAGTTCCAGCTACTTGGAAGGTTGAGGCAAAAGGATCGCCTGAGCCCAACAGGTCAAGGCTGCCACTGCCACTGCAATCCAAACTGGGTGACAGAGAGAGACTCCAACTAGAAAAAAAGAAAAGAAAGAATTGGTTTACCTTGTGCAGTACCATACTCTAAATTATTATTGGTTTTTAAAAATTCTTGAAATCTTTGCATGTAAGTCCTATAACTTTGCTCACTTTCTTCAGTATTGTATTGGCTATTCTGTCATTTTCATTTTCATATAAATTTTAGAATCATTTTGCCAACTTCTACAAAAGTTTGCTGTAATTGGTATTGAGTTTGTGTTGACTCTATAGATCAATTTGAGGAAAATTGACATCTTTATAATATTGAGACTTCCAAAACATAAAATAAACATGATACATTTCCATAATATTTATGTTTTCTCTAGTATTTTTCAGCAGAGTTTTGTAGATATTTCTTATATTTCTTTAGGCTTAATTTTAGGTATTTTTAATTCAATGTTATTATAAATTGAAATGAAGAATTGACTTTTCCTAGAGTCATAAAACAAATCTTTACAATTTTTAAAGTATTGAAAACTTAAAGTGTCCTCTGCCCACAATTAAACTAGAAATTAATTTGAAAAAAGATTATACTTATGAGTGAGAACATAATTCTACATGAAAGAGATTGGCAGTAGCGGATCACTGCCAGGGGAGGGGGTTTGCACATAACATTGTAAGGGTACTTGATCCCAAACAAGTGATATGAGGTCCAACAGGAAGCCCAAACTTTACTTGTGCAATGACCACTTATGTACCTATCCCTGAATTGTGCCCCATATCTTTAAAATAAAAACAAAATCAATAAAAACATGATGAAATTAAACACAGCTCCATATAATCCTTGATTTAAAGAGGAATTTCAAGGAAAATAATTTTAAAGATATATTTACCTTAATGAAATGAAAATACAACATATCAAAATTTGTGCAATGATTCATAAATCATTGCTAAGTGGGAAATGTATAGCACTAATTAGTTTTAATAGAAAAGAGGAGAAATCAATAATCTAAGCTCTCACTTCATGAATGTAAGGAAAAAAGAAAAGCAAAATAGACCCAAAGCAATGAGAAGGAAGAAAATAATAAAGATGAGAGCAGAAGTCAACAAAATTGAAGACAATGTAGAAAATTGATGAAATAAAGAGCTGGTTCTTCAGAAAGATCAATAGTGTACCAATTTTTAGCAAAACTGGTAAAAACAAAGAGAAGACACAAATTTTCAGTACCAGTAATGAAACAGGAGATATCCTTATAAACCTTTCACACTCCAGAAGGATAATAAAGGAACACTGGGAACAACCCTATAGACATAAATCTGACAATTTAGATGAAAGGAATCATCCTTTAAAAGGCACTAGCTATCACAATACATCTAAAGTGAAATGCATAATTTTAACAGCCTTATAACTATTAAGGAAATTGAATGCAGAATTGAAAATATCTTCAAAAAAATAAATTTCCAAGCCCAATTAGTTTCACTTGAGAATCTACCAAAAGTTTAAAGGGGAATTAACACCAATTCTGCACAACCCCTTTCAGAAAATAAATAGGAGGAATGCTTCCCAATTCAGTTGATGAAATCAGAATTACACTGCTACCAAAACCATAAAAAGGCAGGCAAGCAACAAAGCAATAAAACTACAGATCTGTATCCCTGATATAAAAATTCTTAACAAACCAGGCTTGGTAGTTCAGCCTGTAATCCCAGAGCTTTGAGTGGACGAGGTGAGTGGATTGCCTGAGCCCATGGGTTCGAGACCTGCCTGGGTAACTTGGTGAGACCACATCTCTACAATAAAATAAAAAATTAGCCGGGTGTGGTAGCATGTACCTGTAGTTGTGGCTACTCAGAAGGCTGAAGCGGAAGGATCCCCAGAGCCCAGTGGGTTGAGGCTGCAGTGGCCAGGAACAGCCACTGCACTCCAGTCTGGGCAATGGAGTCAGATTCCAACTAAAAAAAAAATCCCTAACAAAATATTTACAAATGGAGTTCAGCAACATAAATAACTACACACCATAGTCACATAGGATTTACTGCAGAATGCAAGCTTGCCAGAATATTTCAAAAACCAATATAAGTGTAATCCACCACAGTAATGGGCTGAAGAAAAAAATCACACTATCATATCAATTGATGCATAAAAATGCATTTGGCATAATTTAACATCCATTCACGATTTAAAAAATAGTCTCAGGAAAATAGGAATGGGGGAACTTTCTCAAATTGATAAAGACCATCTACAAAAAGCCCACAACTAACATCATAAGTAATGGTGAAAAAATGAATGCTTTCCACTTAAGATTTGGAACAGGGAAAGATGGTTCCTTTTACTACTCTTATTCGGTGTATTACTGGACATGCTAGCCAGTATAGTTAGTCAAGAAAAAAAGATTTAAAATTAATACAGATGAGAAAGGAAGTAGTAAAACTGTTC
Source organism: Carlito syrichta (assembly GCF_000164805.1). NCBI lineage: Eukaryota > Metazoa > Chordata > Mammalia > Primates > Tarsiidae > Carlito > Carlito syrichta. The sequence continues at coordinate 9,817 of NW_007251637.1, forward strand.
CTATTTATAGGTCACACAATCATCTATGTAAACAGCCTCAAGATAGCTATGTAAAAATCCTGGAAAAATACATGAGTTTATAGGAAGGTTGCAGAAGACAAGAACAACATGGAGAAATCAACTGCCTTTCTTGATACTAGGAATGAACATGTTGACACAAAAATTAATACAAGAACAGCACTTACAATTGCCCCAAAATGAAAAAACTAGATAGAAATAGAACAAAACATGCCCAGAACTCATATACTGAATACTACAAAATGCTCATGGAAGAAGTAAAAAAACTTAAGTCAAGAGACATATCATGTTTGTGGATTATAAGACTCTACTGGTAAAAAGGTGTCAGTTCTCCTCAAGTTGATGTACAAAAGTCTCTATCAAAACCCCAGAAATATTTTCTTATGGGGGGTATAGACAAGATTCTAAAATGTATATTGTAAGATAAGGGAACTACAACATCTCAGACATTTTTGACATGTACACGTCTTCTTGTTAATTTCATGTAAAATTTTTCTTGGGCAAGCAAGCTGGCAGTTGAGCCCCATCAGGAATGTCCAGATTCTTTTGTTTTCCAAGACTCTGGACAGAAGCTCAACACCCTTCACAGTGGGAGGCTGAAAATGAAGCTTGGGAGAGGAGACCCCTCCCTGATGCTATTGATATGATCAGGATAATGATGAGTGCTCCTTCACAAGTTGTGCCAGCATGACGGGGATGGAGTATCAGGTCAGTGCTTATCACTGATGGCTGCTTTTCTTACTGCCCAGGCCTTGGAAGATCTGACACTTTGCTCATAAGCATCAATAGACCTTGTGCTTTTGTCTACTAGGGCTGCACATGCAAGTGCTGCATCTCATATCATCTACCACTTATTTTTACTGATGATATTATTGCAGTCTGTTCTGTAGTGCAATACGCTCTATGGGTCTTCAACAACCAAGTGGAAAAAGTGGCAACTACCCTCTTTTCTGGTTCCTTTTTGGAGATATGGTGCCTGTGCCCTTCCACTAGATCATGTGCAAACTGTAGGATGACTCTAATAGCTCTCCAGAGGGTAAACTAAGCTGTTTGGGGAAGCACCTCATGAAACTTCTAAGGAAACAGTGCCTGGAAAAAATTAAAATATCAAGTATTTGGTAGAGCAGGAACTTAGAATAGAAGGATAGAGCCACCTTTTCCAGTTGCACATTAATTGGCAATACTCAGTGGAGCTGAAAACCATCAACTTTCTCAAATCTCAACTTGGAGATGGACACAGGACTGCATCCACTCTCTGATACAGAGTAGCACAGGAAGAGAGAATAGTTTCATTTACAAGTGCAGAAGGAAAAAAATCATAGCCTTTCCTTCTATTTTATTTGCATAACTCCATTGTTACCTGCCTCTATGTGCTTTCAAAACAGAGACAATTATGGAATACTTAACCTGGATCACTATTCTAGTCAGATGATCGCATCTATAAAAACCTTCATGACTCATCCTTTAAGAAAAAAATTTTCTTAGCCAGGCTCGGTGGCTCAGCCTGTAATCCCGTGCCTTTGGGAGGCTGAGGTGAGTGGATTGCCTAAGCCCGCGGGTTCGAGACCTGTCTGGGCAGGCAAAACCTCATCTCTACAATAAATCAAAAAAATTAGCCGGGTGTGGTAGTGCACACCTGTAGTTCCGGCTACTTGGAAGGCTGAGGCAGAAGGATCTCCAGAGCCCAGCAGGTCGAGGCTGCGGTGGCCGGGAGTGGCCACTGCACTCCAGTCTGGGTGACAGAGTGAGACTCCAACTCAAAAAAAAAAAATTTCTTAATTTCTCAACCTTCACTCTCAGTTGTGGTGCCAGAAACTGTAAAATAAGCAAGGAGAGCTGCCACTCAAAGATCTACTCAAGCCCAGTACTATTTCCAAAGCAACCTTGCACCTGAGTTCTCTCCTTGCACATCTTACTCAGCTTCCTTCCTCCTTCCTGATCACCTTAATCTTAATCATGGTTAAACTTTAACAACTGACCCACTCTCCTCCCAACTGGAAAATTTCACTACATTCTTAGAATCTTAAATTAAGGTATTCCAAAAGTTGTTTCTGCTTTCTCTTTCCTTGAAGGGTCCATGATGCTCTGGACTCTTAGGTGTTTCAGGAACTAGATCCTGTCCAAAGATAGTCCCAAACCCAAGCTTTTAGAGCAAACCTGGGACAAGAAGGATCCATGACAGGTAGCCACACCACCTGACAATGATGGTGTGGCTACACAAAGAAAAAAATAAAATCCTAACTCACTGGTCACCTCCACCATCGACTGAATGGTCCCCACCTTAGCCAGAGGGACAACAGATAAATCTTAAAAACTTAGCTTCCAGCCATGATGGGATAGTAGGTCAGACACACCTCATTATATTCCTCATTATATTGAAGTTTAGAGAAAACAACTAACCAGAATGTATACTAAAATAGAGATAATAAGATTGACATATCAGACACCTTATGGCCATAAGACACCAATTTTTAAATTTTTTATTTTAAAGATGTGAGTGACAATTCAGTGTTAAGTACACAAATGTTCATTATGCAGGTACCCTTGTTGATGAGTAACCCCCCTCCCCTGGCAGATTCCCACCACTGCCATGTCCACCCCCACTCCCCCCCGAGAAATTTATCACTACTGCCAATTCATTTCTTATGGTATTATGATAATTGTTCAAGGTCCACTCATGAGTGAGAACATGTAGTACTCAGTTCTTTGTTTTAGTGATAGATCACTCAGAATTATATATTCTACGTTCATCCAAGTTGCTGTTGTGAAAGGGGGCTTAAAAAATCTACAATTTCAAAAACTAAACTACACATGTATCCAGCCTTTGCACAGTTAAAAAAAAAGTTCCCTTCCTGGAAAATGACAACAGCACCGGCTGGCTAGGTTAAACTGTTTAACAGCCTTTTTTCACTTCTGTGAACCCCACTTGCATTGCTTGAAAAGTACGTAGGCCTCCAAGATATTGCAGTTTGACCCAATTGGAAAGTCCCAATGTGGTTTTACCCCATTTAAGCAAGCACCTACAGCTAATGGAAGCCCCTTGCTGTGGGACTGCCATGTCCAGCAGGAAAGTGGCTGCTGGCCCGACTCTTAGCTAATAAACCTCTCCTTTTATAACTTGTACTTTGGTGTTGGTGTCTGTGAATTAAGTACTCAGTCCCTATTTCATTTGGGGGCTCACCCGGGATATCTGAGAGCTTAAACCCCAGCCCCAAACACCAACTGTCCTTGTGGGTCTGCATACCCATGAACCTCAGTATTCGTCAGGCCTGGTGAGTCTGTGGACACGCAAATGATTGATTGTCGTCTCTAGCAGACTCACAATGTCCTCATAGCCCTCTGAGAGATGAGTCAAGTTCCTGTTCTGTTTGTGCACACTTCTGGTTGAACCACAGGAAAGCTGGATGCAGCAATAATTCCTGGGTCTGAGGTCCCAGTAAAACATTACCAGGCCCTCCAGTATTGGCCTTGGGCACTTAGGTCTGTCTGTTCAGTTTGTGTTATTGTCTATATTTGTTCAGTGTTGGTCACTATTGTGTCTGTCATTCCTATCAATGTTATGGGGCAGCAGTGCTCTAAACCTGACCCCTCCTCAACTGGTGCCACTTAAAGGATTTCCAAGGAGTGGCACAGCACTCAGGTTATCAGGTAAACCAAGGAAACCTAACCACCTTTTGTGCCCTCGAAAAGCCCACATTTCCTAATTTCAACTGACCACCGGAGGGGACCGTCAACCCTGCCATAGTGGGAAGGTCCAACAGTTCATCTATCAATGCCACCCAGACCAGACCCCATACATCACTGCCTGGTACTTCCTGGTAATGCAGCAGCCATTATGAATGAAGAAAGCTGATAAGAAAGCTAATTCTTCTCATGTTTTAACCCTACAGGAAACTCCAAAAGCCAAACCTCTGGTCCTCCAGAGCCCACCACAGGATGATGAAATTTCCCCACCCTACTCTACATCTGAGCAGGAGCAGGGGGCCCACAAGCTTCTCAGCCCGTCACCCACCAGGAGTGGATCCTCGTATCTGCCCCTTTATTCCCCTCTTCCCCATGCATCTCCTGAGGGCCCAACTGCCCCCAATAAACTGACTGGCCCTGACTCATCCTCAGGGAACTCAGAACTACAAACTTCCATAGATCCCCCCTGAGACAGCCTCCTGGACTAGATGAGGGAGGTTTGGGTGGCCAGCCCTTTATGGTTTATGTCCCTTTCTCTTCTAGTGATCTCTACAATTGGAAACACCAAAATCCGCCATTCTCCAAAAAACCTCAGAGCCTCATAGGTCTTTTAGAAACTATTTTCTTCACCTACCAGCCCACTTGGGATGACTGCCAACAGCTCCTCCAAGCTCTTTTTACAGTGGAGGAAAGAAAATGAATCCATCAGGAGGCAAGGAAATTGGTCCTGGGACTGGATGGCCGACTGGCAGAGCAGGACCATGTGAACCATGTCTTCCCTGCTGAGAGGCCTAATTGGAACCCAAACACCGATCATGGTAGGGAGTGTCTCACCACCTATTGCTGGTCTCTAATGGAGGTCTCTGGGCCACCACCAGGTGACCCACAAATTTGTCTAAGGTAAGTGAGGTAACTCAGGGCCCACAGGAATCTCCCATGGCTTTTCTGGAATGCCTTAGGGAGACCTATTGGATATATACTCTCATAGAACCAGAGGTTCCAGAAAATCAGAGGGCTTTAGTTATAGCCTTTGTCTCCCAGTCGGCCCCTGATATAAAAAAAAATTGCAGAAAATTGAAGGATTTGAAGGGAAAAGTTTTATCAGAATTAACTGAGGTTGCCCAGAAGTTCTATAATAGCAGGGACTCGCTTAAAAACCAACAAACCAAAAAAAAAAAAAAATGGCCAAAATAGTAGCAGCAGCTTTACGGGAAGTTAAACCCAAGCAGCCAACAGGGAAAAAAGGAACGGGCACTGGGTGAAAAACTCCACTAGCAAAAAATCAATGCGCCTACTGTAAAAAAATTTGGCACTGGGTGGGCCACCCTGACCATAAGAGTGCCCTCTGGGGGGTGCCCACCAAAAATCTACTCCTGTGCTTCAATTACAAACTAACTGATGTAGCCGGGGCTCAGTCAATTCCCCCCTGGAGCCCAAGGTGAAACTGACAGTGAGGGGAAGCCCTGTCCACTTCTTAGTGGACACGAGGGCTGAGTATTCAGTCCTCCAAAAGTACAATGGCCTGCTTCAGAATAAACATTCCTTGGTTCAGGGGGCAATTGGGACTCAATTATGTCCCTGGACCACTGAAAGAACAATACTTTGGGAAAAGCGGAAGTAACTCATTCATTCTTAGTAATGTCAAACTGCCCTTACCCATTCCTGGGACATGACCTCTTACATAAGCTTAAGGCCAACATAGGTTTTGAGGAAACCACAGCAGCAGTAAAACTAAACCCACCTGGGGCATCAAAAATTCTTGTTACTGTTCCCCTAAGGGAGGAATACGTGTTAACAGAAGGTGGGGCCCCACTTGACTCTTCAAACACCATACTGCTGGCCCAGCTGCAGACTGAGTTTCCCCAAGTCAGGGCCGAATTAAACTCCCCTGGGCTGGCATCCCATCAACCGCCAGTCATTGTACATCTCAAAAGTCAGGCAACACCCATTAGGGTAAAACAGTAACCTATATCCCCAGAGGCCCACAAAGGCATAGCAATCCACATCCAGTATCTCCAAGAAGCTGAAATCCTAGTGCCGTGCCACTCATCCTAGAACACCCCACTTCTTCCTGTCAAAAGGGTGGGAACAGGAGACTACCGCCCTGTCCAGGACCTCAGGGAAGTCAACAGGTGAGTGGAGGATATCCATTCCACATCCCCAACCTGTACACCTTCTTCAGCGGTTTAACTCCAGAGAAGCAGGTATACACTGTCCTGGACCTTAAAGATGTCTTCTTCAGCATCCCATTGGCTAAGCAGAGCCAACCCTTGTTTGCCTTTGAATGGACAGATCCTGAAAAAGGGGAAAATGGCCTGTTAACCTGGACACGACCCCCACAAAGATTTAAAAACTCTCCGACGCTGTTCAATGAAGCTCTCCGCCAAGACCTCCGAGTTTTCTGGCAATAGCACCCTGAAGTAACTCTGCTACAATGTGTAAATATGTGTCAATTGCCGCTACATCAGAAGGTAAGTGCCTGTGTGCCACACAGCACCTGCTTAAAGAAATTCAGTCTCTAGGGTGTCAGGTGTCAGCAGAAAAGGCTCAGCTCTGTGTAACTGTAGCCACATACCTTGGGTATAACCTCGAAGGAGGTAAAAAATCCCTAACTTCCCAGTGCATTTGGGCTATAGCAGGCATCCCGGCTACAGGAAGCAAAAGGCAGGTCCGAGAATTCTTGGGAGCTGTAGGATACTGCCGACTATGGATCTCTAAGTTTGCTGAACTCGCAAAACCCCTCTATGAAATAACCAAGGGACCAGAGGCTAATTTTAAATGGACACCAGAGGGGGACAAAGCTTTCCAAGCCCTTAAAAATGGCCTGGCTCAGTTCTGGCCCTGACCTTGCCGGATATTGAAAAACCTTTCCACCTTTATGTGGATGAAAGATGAGGCATCGCCTGGGGTGTTCTAACCCAAAAGCTCAGCCCATGGGACAGGCTGGTCGCCTACCTGTCAAAAAACTGGACCTGGTAGCCTCGGGCTGGCTGCCCTGCTTGTGGGCTATAGCAGCCATTGCCATGTTAGTAAAGAACTCAGAGAAACTAACATTGGGGCAGAATCTGACTGTCACAGCCACGCATGCAGTGGAGTCTTTACTCTGAGTGGCCCCTGTCAAATGGATGTTGAATGCCTGAATAACTCATTATCAAGCGTTGCTTTTAGATCAACTCCACATCAAGTTCCAGCATACCCCCAGCTTGAAGGCCTCAACTTTACTACTGGAAGAACATCCCACGAGGACACCGCATTGTTGTTATAAAACAACAGTTCCAGAAGCAGCGCTGGGACCTAACCAATGTCCTGAGAACAAACCCTGACCTAACGCTTTTCTTGGATGGCAGCAGTTTCATCCAGAATGGGTCAAGGTATGCAGGGGCAGCAGTAGTCACTCTACAGGGAACTATTTGGGCTGAGCCTCTTCCACAGGGAACATTGGCTCAAAAAGCAGAACTGATTGCCCTAACCAAGGCCCTAAAAGCAGGTGAAGGAAAAGTTGTCAACATCTACACTGACAGCAGGTACGCGTTTGCAACTGCACATGTTCATGGGACAATTTACAGGGAGCGGGGATTGCTCACCGCAGAGGGGAAAACTAAAAAATAAAGTGGAGGTCTTAGACCTCCTGGCAGTAATATGGGCCCCCAAACAGGTTGCCATCATTCATTTCCCAGGCCACCAAAAAGAAAACTCAAAAGAGGCAATAGGAAATATAAAAGCAGATCAAGCAACCAGAGAAGCTGCTTACCACAAAACCACCTGCCTGTTGTTGCTGCCTCCTCCGGTTCTATGTGAGCCACCAAAATATAGAGAAGAGGACCTCCTCGCTGCACAAAAATTACAGACATCTCAAACCCAGATGGATGGCTTCAACTTCAGGATGGCAAAAACTTTCTCCCTCGTCCTGGGACAACAAATCCTAAGGCAGCTCCACAAAGGTACTCATCTGGGAAGGACAAAACTAACCAAACTTATAAGAAAAGAATTCTATCTCCCTCATCTGGACCAGCTTGCCCAGGAACTCATTCAAGGCTGTGTGTCATGCCAGCAGACTAATAATGCTAAGGTCAGTGTATCCACCCAAGGGGTCCAAGATAGGGGACTTACTCCTGGAAGACATTGGGAAATAGACTTTACAGAAGTCAAACTTGGGCAATATGAATATAAATACCTATTGGTCTTGGTAGACACCTTCTCAGGATGGGTTGAGGCATTTCCTACAAAAAGTGAAACTGCTTTGTAACAGTGAAAAAACTTTTCAATGACATCATACCAAGATATGGTCTGCCTATCTCAATAGGCTCAGATAATGACTCAGTATTTGTTTATAAACTTACTGGTGGTATTGCAAAAACCTTGGGGTTAAATTAGAACTTACATTGTGCTTATCCCCAGAGTTCAGGACAGGTAAAAAGAATGAATCAGATGCTTAAAGAGACATTAACCAAATTAACCCTGGAGACTGGTGAATGTTGGGTAACACTCCTTCCCTATGCCCTCTTAAGGGTCAGGTGTACCCCCTATATCAAGGGTCTAACCCCCTTTGAAATTCTATTTGGATGGCCCCTGCCATTACTTCCAAAAATTGAACTGGAAAAAGCACTAGAACTGTCTAAACATAATTTGTGTCAGTCACTGCAGCAAGCTGCCACTGAGTCAGTGCAGCAAGCTGCCACTGAGACTGGGCAGGTAGCCTTCAGAAAACCAGTTCTGGAACATCCACACCCATTCCAGCCTGGTAACCAAGTCTGGATAAAACGACACAAAGCTGAGGTTCTCACCCCAAGGTGGAAAGGGCCCTACATAGTTATCCTTACTACTCCTATGGCCATCAAAGTCAGCGGTGTCCACCCTTGGATTCATCATTCACAAGTAAAGACAACCACCACCGTGCCCCTGGAAGCTTGAAAAGTCATCAAACCAGTTACTGGAGAAAATTCTCTATAGATAAAACTTTTGCGGGCCCTGGTATCTTAATCATATTTCTTGCATACTTTCCCCAGCTTGAGGCCTATTGGTCTAACACACATAATCCCTATACTCCAGGGAACTATTCCTAGGAATTGAGAAATACCATCACTGGTACTATAATTGCCACCTACAGAGGAAGTAGGTAACCTGTTTTTAATTTTAACCTTTGTAAATTATGGCCAGGTCTAACCCTTGGGGCACACACACTGATGAATGTGGCACCCTAGCTTATTAAAAAGGACTTAAATCTGTTGGTTTTTATGCTAGCCCGGTATCTGGACCAGCCTGTTGCCGCAAAGCAGGACAATACCACTGTGCCGCATAGGGGTGCGAAACGATTGCTCCTTGGAAAAACTGAGACCCCTACATAAGCCTACATTAAAAAAAGCCTGATTCCCAATGCAGCCAAATACAAACATGAAGCCCACTTAAACTCACTATAATACTTTGGGATGCCCTCAGCGTCTGCCAGGTATGGGAAATGGGTAAAACGTGGGGGCTCAGAATGTATGCTGAAGAACCCGATCCTGGCATGCTGTTTGCTATTCAAAGGAGGCCATCCCCCACACCCTAAATCCTATGGGTCCCAACAGCAACTTAATTCTCCAAAAACCTGAACCTTCTGAATGCTTGCCAACCCAACTGCCCCAGGTGTCTGGTTTTACCTACCCTACAATTCTGGGGGCAGATCCTGCTCCCGTACCCACAGCATTAGCACCTGGAAATGAAAATCATTTTCCTCCCTATACTATCTGCTGTTTACCAGTTTGCAATGCCACTCGTCCTGAAGTAACAAGAGACTGCTGGCTATGCCTAGACCCTCGACCCCCTTATTATATAGGAATTGCAGTAGACTCCTTAATAGGCAACACTGAAAAGCATGTATGCCTTCTTAACCTCGCTACAGCTCAGTCCTTAGGACTATGTCCCTGGGGACAGAGCTCGGCCCTTACTCTGGGAAATCTTCAAGGATGTGAATCTTGCCTTTATTCTCCCTCTTATAATATAAGTAATTCTCCCTACCAAATATTGTGTGATACTGCCTCTGTAATAAGTATTCCCAATCCAAAAACCTCTAAAGACCTCCATATGGCTGTTGCACCCCCCACCACCTGGTTTACTTGTACGCAAGGTATAACACCCTGTATTGCTTTAAAATACTTCAAGGACACCACAGAAATCTATGTCTTAGTGCATATACTACACCAGGTATATATCGATGAAGAAACGGAGGGACGAGAATACCTTGGACTCTCAGGCCTCGGGCAATCCAAGCCGGTCCCCACATTAGTACCCCTCTTCATTAGCCTAGGAATTGCAGGGTTCACAGCAGTAAGTACAGTTTCTCTGGTTGTTGGGGACAAAAATCTCAAAGAACCAAGTAAACATGTTGATAAGAACCTAAGACTCCTGGAATCGAGCATATCCGGCCCAGAGCAGCAAATTAATTCCTTAGCCGAGGTCGTGCTCCAAAACAGGAAGGGACTTGATCTTTTCTTCATGAAGCAGGGAGGGCTATGCATGGCCCTAGGAGAAATGTGCTGTTTCTATGCAAACCAATCCAGGGTCATCTGAGCCACTCTTGCCCTGGTAAGAGACAATCTAAGACAAAGAAACCTGCAAAGACAAACCTTGGGAAATTGGTATCAGTCCCTCTTCTCTTGGTCCTCCTGGCTCACAACTCTGATCTTGACAGTGGCGGGGCCTCTCCTCCTGCTTCTAATAGGTATAACAGTAGGGCCTTGCTTAGTTAAAAGCCTCCTTGGTTATGTTAAAAATAGTATATCATCAATAAAATTAATGGTCCTCAGAACTCAATATAATCCTCTGTGTGAAGAGTCAATGATTTGACTCCAGGAAAAACTGAAAGGGGGGAATGTGAAAGGGGACTTTAAAAACATCTACAGTGTCAAAAATTAAACTACACATGTACTCAGGCTTTGCACAGTTAAAAAAAAAAGGTTCCCTTCCTGGAAACTGACAACAGCACCTGCTGGCTAGGTTAAACTGTTCAACAGTTTTTTTGTTTTGTTTTTTTTTTTTGCATCTGTGAACCCCACTTGCATTGCTTGAAAAGTACCTAGGCCTCCAGGATGTTGCAGTTTGGCTCACTTGGAAAGTCCCAATGTGGTTTTACCCCATTTAAGCAAGCCCCAACAGCTAATGGGGGCCCCTTGCTGTGGGACTGTCATGTCCAGCAGGCAAGTGGCCACCGGCCTGGCTCTTAGCTAGTAAACCTCTCCTTTTATAACTTGTGCTTTGGTGTTGGTGTCTGTGAATTAAGCGCCCGGTCCCCATTTCACTGTGAAGTTCATAATTTTGTCCTTCCTTATGGCTGCAAAATATTCCACTGTGTATTTGTACCACATTTTTTAATCCAGTCATCTTTCGATGGGCAGCACGGTTGGTTCCATGTTTTTGCTATTGTGAACAATGCTGCAATAAACATGTGTGTGAAGGTATCTTTTTCATATAGTGATTTGAGTTCTTCCAGGTATACTTCCAGTAGGGGAATTATGGGAAGGTCAATTGTTAGATCTTTTAGGAATCACCAAACTGTTTTCCATAGAGGTTGTACTAATTTACACTCCCACCAACAGTGTATAAATGTTCCCTTTTCCCACATCCCCTCCAGCATCTGTTGTTTTTTTTTAATGATTGATGATGGCCATTCTGACTGGAGTTAGAGGGTGTCTCAGTGTGGTTTTATTTAACATTTCTTTGATGGCTAGTGAGGCTGAACATTTTTTCATGTATCTGTTGGCTGCTCTTATGACTTCTTTTGAGAAGTGTCTATTCATATCTTTTGCCCACTTTATAATGGGGCTGTTTGTTTTTTCTTTTCAGCATGTTTTAATTCCTTGTAGTTCCTAGATGCTAGGCCTTTGTCAGATATACAGTTGGCAAATATTTTTTTCCCAGACTGTGGGCTTTCCCCTGGTTCTCTTGATGGTTTCTTTGACTTAGCAAAAGTTTGTCAGTTTGATGAAGTTCCACTTGTCTATCTTATCTCTTAAGGCATGGTAATTGGGGTTTTGATCAGGAATTGGTTGCCAGTTCCAATTTCCATAAAAGTGTCTCCCTTGGGAGGCTGAGGTGAGTGGATTGCCTGAGCCCGCGGGTTCGAGACCCGCCTGGGCAGCGAGACCTCATCTCTACAATAAATCAAAAAATCAGCCGGGCGTGGTAGCGCATGCCTGTAATTCCGGCTACTTGGAAGGCTGAGGCGGAAGGATCGCCAGAGCCCAGCAGGTCGAGGCTGCGGTGGCCGGAAGCGGCCACTGCACTCCAGTCTGGGTGACAGAGTGAGACTTCCACTCAAAAAAAAAAAAAAAAAAAAAAAAGTGTCTCCTGCATTTTCTAAGGTTCTTATAGTTTGAGGTTTTATGTTTAGGTCTTTGATCCATTTAGAGTTTATTTTTGTGTATGGTGATAGGTCAGGATCTTGTTTTAATCTTCTTCATGTGGTCCGTCAGTTTTTCCAGTACCATTTACTGAATAGGTTCTCCTCAACCCAGTGGTTGGTGATAGAGGCTTTGTTGAAGATGAAATGGTTGAGAAATTGAGATTTTTGTTTCTGGAATCCTTATCCTGTTCCACTGGTCTATATGCATGTTCTTGTACCAATACCAGGCTGTTTTGATTATTGTAGCTTTATAATAAAGTTTAAAGTCTGGAAGTGTGACACCTCTCCCTTTATGTATTTACTTTTTTTGCAGAGGATTGTTTTGGTTATTCATGGCTGTTTATATTTCCATATGAATTCCTGTATTGTCATTTCCAGGTCTGAAAACAATGTTGCTGATAATTTAGTGGGTATTCCATTAAATCTGTAGATTGCCTTGAGTAGAATGGACATCTTAACAGTATTGACCCTTCCAATCCATGAGCATGGAATATTTTTCCATTTTTTTGAAAACACCAAATTATAAACAGGATCCAAGACCATGCCAGGCAAAGTTTAAGTCTCCACCCCAATGTAAACATGGGTCATATTTTACACATATGTGTGTTACCTTCATGGTATGTTTAGGTCTTCCTATAACCTGTTAAGTATATGTGTTTAACTAGCCTGTCATACCCCCACAGGATCTCTGGGTTCTATTGACAGTAGAGAATTAACTTGTTAGGTTAAAAATTCCAGTGGGATCTCCAAAATATATGTTCAGCTCCAATGAGTGTTGTTTTTTGTGTGATCCAGTGGTGCATGAAAGACGCAAAGAATTGCACAGAAGTTAGATTGGAAAATATAGTTTTTTTAGAAAGCAAACTAGAGAAAGAGAGAGGGAGGGAGAGATAGAGAGACAGAGTGGGGGGAGGAGATTCACCTCTCCATGGTAGGGGAGGGGGCCAAAGCTTGGAAATGTGGTGGACATAGTACAAAGAGCCACATGGCCTGTCCTGTGCTTAACAAAATAAGGCAAATGGGAAAAAAAAACCAAAACAACCTGGGTAAAAAGTGGGCCAAAGACATGAATAGACACTTCTTAAAGGAAAACTTGCAAACAGCCAACAGACACTTAAAAAATGCTCAACCTCACTGATCATCAGAAAAATGCAAATCAAAGTCACATGTTAGGAACCACTCCACTAAGACTGGCCATCATTAATAAAACAACAAACAACAGATGCTGGTGAGGATGTGGAGAAAAGGGAAAGTTTCTATATTGTTGGTGGGAATACAAACAAGTTCAACCTCTATGGAAAACAGTGTGGCAATTCCTAATAGATCTTGAAGATGACCTGTCATACCACCCAGCAATTCCCTTTCTGGGAATATATCCAGAGGAACTCAAATCATTCTACAAAAAAGAGGCCTGTTGAAAGGAGGGAACCTCTGAAATGTAGAAGTCATTTAAATTTAAAAGTAGACATTTTTTTCCTTGTTCTTGGATCTAGTAACTGTTGCTGGTACTGAAGGGAGCACAGCCATCTTCATGGAGTCTCCTGACAAGCAGGAGACACACAGGAAGACTGCACATCTCTGAAAATGCGTCCAACAGACCTAGATAAGAAGTAGGCTTTGTCAAAACCTTTTAACATCCAGAAATGTATCTGTTCTCAACTGCTTTCTTTCGTGTCCTTGTATTGAGTTTATATATAATGTTTAACCAAGACTTGTGAACCAGAACTCCAAGAAGAAGCAAAAACTGTAACCAACTATAAGGTATGCAGTCCAAATTGTTCAAAACATTTGTGATTCTAGTCTTGATGTATCATTATCAGTTTACTGTGGCCAGCCTCCTGCCTACCACTAAGAGTCTTGAGATAACGGCTGCTGACGAAGTCAAGACACAAAATTTATGTGACTTCTGTGATCTACATCAAAAAATGAAACTCTGGATATTTTTTTCCAGCCTACACTCCCCGTTAAGAGCCTTAAATATACTCAGCTCCCCATCCTTCAGTGCCACATTTGTCTCTGAGTATCAGCCCTCTTTTCATCTATGAAAGGTGAATAATAAACTTTACCTTCTTCTGGGCAATCCCCTTGAGTCCCCTCCCACTGTGGGAGCTTTTCTTTCCCCTCAATAAATTCTGCTTTCAAAAATTCCTGAAGTACCGGCCCACCTTGAGTCAGTTTATGCTTTTACTTGTACACATGTTCATTACAGCATTATTTACAATAGCAAAAACATGGAACCTACCATGCTGCCCATCAGAACTGGACTAGAAAAAACAAATGATAACTATACATGATGGAATATTACACAGCCATAAAGAAGAACAAAATTATGAACTTCACAGCAACTTCATCTATCATACTGTAATTTATCACAGAAACCAAGATCTGAGTACCACATGTTCTCACATATAGGCAGACCCTGAACATTTACCATAATACTATAAGAAACATATTGACAGTAGTCAGAAGCTGCTGGGGGGAGGAAGGGCACATAACATCAATAAGGGTGCCTGATATCAAACCAGGCAAAGTGGGAACCAAAGAGAGGCCCAAAGTATACCTGTATAATGACCACTTGTATACCTAATCCTGAATTGTACCCCACATCTTTAAAAAAATAGATTAACAGGAGAAAAACTGTGTTAATTATATGTGTACCTATGTATGTATGGAAGTTCCACAAAAGTCGACTGGATAAAGAAAATGCAGTACATATACACAATGGAAGATTGAAGTACCTGTAGAACTTATAAACAACTCCACATTGTAACAGATTGTCTACATTAACTGTTTTAGCTACTTTGAAGCTGCTTTAACCTAAAAGTGACCCCCTATATGGCTTTTTAGTACTCAGGAGTTGTAATTTTCCTGTAACTAAGGGCTTGTACTCTTGATTTCTGTAACTAAGAGCCTACACCCTTGGTTTCCCCAAATATTGGAAACTCCCTAATCAAAAGTTCTGAATTTATTTGTATACATTTGCACATTTTGTTGTTTAAGTTTAATGGTCTTTATGTTCATGCTGTATGCCATGTAACCCAATGTACCTTATGTTTGCACCCCATGCTATGTAGCCTATCCAGCAGTTTTTGCCTATAAAAACTTTGTCCCCACTTCATTCTGGGCTGAGAATTTTTGGAAGCATGAGCCCCCTCTTGGTCACCTGCATATTAAAAGACTCATAATCTGAATTTGCATGTTGGCAACATTATTCTCGCACTCCAGACACAGCATTTGGAAGCCTCAGTAAGATAAATTCACAACCTTGGGAGGCGACTACGCTCCAGTTCTCCCTTGCTCAGTGGAGATGTTATAGGGGAGGCCCACTGGCTTATCCCAGGGCCCCATGACCTCTCATCTAACTTGTAAAGAAAAGGACTGACTGCTGATTTACTCCCACCAAAAGGAGCTGAGTCCATCCACCATCTCCCAGGAGGTAAGTTTCTGTTTTGTTTTGTTTCTGTTTGTTACTAACTTCATAGAGGAGGACAGAGCCTGATAGGGCCACTCCTCAGGCTTTGTTCATTGGACCAAGGTTTGCTTTTTATTTTGTTACTAACTTTGTAGAGGAGGTCAGAGCTCAACAGGGCCACTCCTTAGGCTTGGTCTGTTGGACCAAGGTTTGTCTCTTGTTTTGCTACTAACTTTGTAGGGGAGACAAGCCACTTCTCAGGCTTGGTTTGTTGAACCAAGGTTTGTTTTGGAGGACAGAGCCTGATGAGGCCGCTCCATTGATGCTGCTTCAGTGACCCAAGACATTGGTAGAACAGAGTTGTGGTTGTGCAATTATCTAGATTTTTGATTCTGATTAGACTGCGTATCCACTTGAATTTTTGATTGCTTATGACATTTAAAAATTCTCATCATCCTTGGGCCCTTTCTTTTCTTTGTATTCTTGCTGTGCTCTTTGCTATAGGATTTGCTTTTGTTGCACTTTTAAATTGGCCATTGGGTCAGGAACTTCTTCTGGTTATTATTTTTTTTTTATTTGAAGGTCTAATATTCATCAGATACCTCTTGAGTTTTGTTGGTTTTAACAATGTGAAACAACAGGCTTCAGATACCCTCTAGCTCCCTAAATTGTATGATAAGGATTTCCCCTCCTCCTGTCTGGACTGGAACCCTAGCACTTTGGCAGGGTCTGGAGCATTAGACTCTGTCACCAAATTCCATTACCTGGCTTGGAGGGGGCAGCCCGACAACCTATTAATCTGTCTACAATTAATGAAATCATTCAGGGTCCTGAGAAGTCACATGGGGCATTCCTTGGATGGCCCCAGGAAGCATTTTGTACTTATGCCCCATTTGACCCTTGGGCACCTGAGAATTCTTGGGCCATCAATTTGGTTTTTGCTGCTCAGGCAGCTCCAGACATTTGGACAAGCTTACAAAAATGTAAAGGTTATGCAGGCATAAATATCTTTCATCTACTCAAGGTAGCTCAAAAGGTTTTCAACAACCAAAATGCTGACAAACAGAAGCAGGAAAATGAAAATACTGGACGTATCCAACTGGCCAAGAATCAGTGCTAATATTGTAAAAAAACTAGGTCATTGGAAAGAAAGTTGTCTTAGTCACTCAAAAAAAGTCCTTGTCTTGTCCTGTACCAGTAAGAAATAAAATAATTCTAGTAAATTAAAACTCAATCTAAGTATCTTAAAAATAATAATAAATTTATTACTGTTCCATGGCTCATATATATGAATACATGTCATTAAATTTATCATTATTATGTTTACATGTATAAGCATATTATGCAATTAATACAGCAGGTTACCAGATTAGCAAATTCATTTTAAAATAAGTATGTACTTAAAAATGTTTTTCAAGCTTATATGACTTTAATAATGCAAATTGTTAACATACGTGAACATCCAGGTATACTGATGGCTTTGTAATGTTTGTGTTTAATCCTAAATTATAAAAGATCAAAATGTAATATAAACATTGTAAAACTATAAAACCAGTGGTTTTAAATTGGTCATTCTTGTAACAATTATTCATACAACTACATTGCTGCAGCAGTGATTAATTTAAAATTATTGGTTTCAAGCAGCTGGCCTTGAAATTGAAAACATAAACATTTTATTAATAATTTACAAAGTAAAGGAGTACTCATATGTTTGGTTTTAAGGCTAAGTCATCTGTTATAATCAACACCCTTGGGTCATTGTTTTGGGTTACTACTCTGCAGATTGTTGAATTGTAGTCTTACTCTTGTTGTCCACACCTTGCAGCTGGGACTGCAGTTTAATAATTTATAAAGGTTTTTTTTTTAACAACTTTGGGCAGACCAAGTGGATGAATAATGATCTGTTCTTGTTCATGTACTATAAGAGCAAATCATTGCACATCCATGTGGTCTGTTCACTTTATAAAATTTTACATCAGAGACAAACAGTCTCATATATATATATAACCTCATATATATAACCTGTTTTAAAAAGTTTTAAGGTTTTGCTAACCACACCAAATCAGTGCCAGACTGGAGGGCAGCAGAACTGAAGGACCAAAAAAAGCAATGCAATTGGCAGTCACAATTGGCGACCAAGACTCCAGACGCCCATAAACACCTGGTTACAGCGAACTGCTAAGTGGATGGTGTTCACTGCCTATAGGTACAGTCTGTAAGGCACTGAAAGTGTAGTTGCCCTAAAGCCTTAATCTTCTGAACCTTGTCCACAACGCAGGCCAAATAGCCACTGGAAAGCAGGTGCACTCTCCTCTGAAGAAAGGGAAGAACACTTGGCTCATAAATAATGGCCACATGGAAAGGCCTGAGAACCTGATGAACTACCTGGCACTGACTCACCATCACCCCAACAAACCCCCAGGTAAATACCAGGGCACTGGAATCAAAATTAAGGTCTAGTTAACATAGGTACCAGTCTTTTTGCTCTGGCCATTCTTGTTGACATTTAGATAGCCCAATTAAATATTAAGAGTATCAACCTGGCTAAAAAAATAACTTGTATAATAATTACTGTAATTTCATATTATAAATTCAGTCTTTCTCTCCCTTTACAAAGTTACATTTGCTTTTCCAGTATTATGTTTAAAACAATCTCCTTTTCATGTTTATAGCAGGGTACTGTTTGGTTTTGCCAAAATGCTGACTGTGTTCTTGCTTGGCATTCTGCTAAATCCAGGTAACATTTGGTTACAGTCTCACTGTTTCCTGTTCATGCACTTAAAAATAAATAAAGACAAGACATCTCTATGGCCCACCTCAGCACAAGTAGTTATGGAAAGTTAACCTTCACCCCAGTTCCTGACATTATCAAATATTTCCAGGGACAAAATAGGAAAATAAAAAACAACCAAAAGAAAAAAATAATTTTGACTGTGTCCTAGAAACACATATAGTTTAAGTACAAAATTAATTTTGTCCACCTTGCTTTTCAAGAAACACAGACCCCAAAATATAGATTCTTTTGTTTCCTTTAAAAAAATACATACTAATCCATTTTTATTAAAGTGTTTCCAGATTTTCCCACAGGTCAAGTTTGCTGTCCACTCTGGTGTCTGTGCTTTCTTGACAATTCTGTGCTCTGTACTTTGTTATCTGTTCCAGCCTGGAAATCTAGCCTATGTCAAGAAGTTCCAGAAAAAGAGAACTAAACTCTGCCTGAAAAAAGCCCTACACTGTCATCCTCACTACCTCAACAGCACTTGAGCTCCATCCTACTCAGGCATCTGAACTGTAAAAAAATAAACCTCTAAAGCCTGCTTCAATTGCACTACGGGCTAGCCAGCTGACACAGCAAAAATGGAAAACATGCAGTAGCCACAATTGGGGGGCCAGGCACTGGAGCAGGTAGGGCATAAACATCAGAAACAGGCTATATTAACTCCTTCCACCTGTCTGTACCTGTTACTCCTACCAATCTTGTACTTGTTTCTTCTACTAGTCTTATACCTGTTTCTCTGACTATATCTACAATTTTATAGCATCCACCCCCTATTCAAATACCCAGAAAAATACTCAGAAAAAAAGTCCATTAAAAAACCGAATACATTATCCCAAGTCAATTTCCCAGGCCCCCATTTCACCTCCAGGACCTCCGTTGCTACTTACTCCCAAAATTACCCATGCTATAGGTCCTACAAGCAATATTCTGCTTAATACATGCAAAAGTCAAGCTATAACTACAACAGTCACCACTGTTAACAACTTTTGCCCACCTAAGTTGCCTCATAATAAACTTGAACATCGCAGGTGATTTAATATCAAGTAATAAAATCCGGGAACTAGGTGTCTTTGTGTCCAATTCCTATAACCCAGAAATGCTTTGGGACAAAAACACTATCCTGCAAACTTCCATAAGTTACATAAAAAATCTGAAAAAGGTTAACCATAGCCTATGGTTCCATGTGCAGGCACTAGAACAGCAGGCTCAGAACCATAACCTGCTAGTCCCTTCAACTCCAGGACTACACTCCCCACCCACAACTTCAGTTTCTCATATCCCCAAGCCAGGGCAGTCTAACAATGTAAAGAAGGCAGACTAAACATAACAACTTTTCCTGAAATGCAGAAACCCTCCCAAAACTCTCTTCGTTCACAATCTTTAACACTGTCCTCTTGCCGGAGTCCCACTCCAGCAGGTTCAGGGTTTCCCGAAGGATGAGCGGTGTTGGTGAATAAATGCGTGGGCACAGATCTGATGCTTAATTGGGACTGCTCATTTATTGCTAGCAAAGCTTCAGTATATATAGTTATCAGTACATAACTTCTAAGTGATACACATGAAAAAAATCTTTCTTGACATCATTCAAATTTTCCAAAACAGGTTTCTCAAAACATTGATGACAATCATGTACAACGACCCACCAGATGTTTTTCTCATACTTTTACAAGTAAATAAACAATGATGTGTGGTCTTTTACATATTCCTGTTTTTCTCATACTTTTATGGGTAAATGGACAATCATGTGTGGTCTTTTATGTATTCCTTTTATGTCTAAGCAATTAAATACAATCATTTTTCTTACAGCTATAAAACAACAAACTTATTATATATGTATTCTTTCAAAACAAAATGCACTAACAACAAACCCATTACACTATGCTTAAATATCTATGGCATTTAAAAATTAAACTTAAACCTTCTATTCAAACTAATTTCTAATCTTTTCCTAAAAATCACGTAATACTAAAAATCAACCTGTTATATATTTAACTATGGCCAAGTACATTTAGGTAAATGTTTTCTGATGCAAAATAACAAGGTTTTTATTTGTGTAACTCTATAGTTACAATCTTTGGAACCAACCTTTGGAACACTGTCATTTCTTGGGAGTTCTACCAGTACAAGCTGCACAACAATCTACAATCAGTGGGCTCCCATCTACAGCCGCATATCTCTCTGGCTGGTCTCCAATCAAGATCAAATGGTTCTAGTTTGCTTTTAAGAAGCACATGATATCTATAGTTTTCATCTACAATTCCTTGGCAAGGGAAGTGGGTTCCTGCTTGTACATTTGCAGGCCGACCTTCAGGGCCTGTATAATGCCAGTCCCAGTTTCTTAACATAATGTTGGGAGTTTCCCTTAAAGGGGTATGAATTTTGTCTAGTAATTTAATGGAGATTTCTGGACATGACACTACAGGATGGACTATGATTTTTCCTCTCTGTGCTATAACCACGAGGTGAGTAGATACAATTCTCTGCAATCCCCCGGAGTCTATTTTCTGTGGCTGATTAGAAAGCTGTAGTTTCTCATCCCCTAGGATTCCCACTGGCAACATGACTAAGCAAAGCAGGAGAAGCAGAACCACTGCTTTCTAGGACCTGCTATGCCATCCGGGGTCATCAGTCTCCTCGACCATGTCAGAAGGCAGACCTTTGCAATCGGTCTCCAACATCCTCTGACACCTCTCTAAGACTACACTCTCCTAGAAACCATTTGGCTAACCCAGAAAACCCCCACCTGGAACCAGGAAACTTTCAGTTAGAACTGTTTAAGAAGGTTGCCTTATCCCCACTGTGGACTACTTCTGATCCTATGGTTTCCTCAACATTCCTTACAAACCCCAATGCCGGTAGCCACAGCAGCAACTTCAACATGGAAGAAGACGGTCTTCACTTGAAAAAAGGTGGCTTCAACATGAAAAAGGCAGCTTCAACATAAAAAAAAATTGTCACTATTTTAATCCATGACCACTTTGTACCGAACATCAACACTGATAGTCAAAACCCAATGCTATTGGTATGGTTAAGCTTCTTATATTTTTTAGTTTGCTTGCTAAATAAAACTACTTTTTGTTTTCAAATTATAATGTAGCAGATTTTTATTTTTGTTGTAACAGAAAATAAATATATATCTTCCGCAGCTTTTGCCAACATTCAATTTGCTTGTTCTTACAACTTGTGTTATTATTAAAATGTTATTCACTTCCCCAGATATATGCCCATAGGGTCTTGTATAATCAAATAGCTTATTCAATTTGTTAAGCAACAAATTACTTCTGTAAAACTCATATATGTTAACACTTATAACCCTTTACCTGTGATTCATGAGTCAATGGTTTGACTCACACAGAAGTAAAAGGGAGGAATGAAGTACCTGTAGAACTTTTAAACAACCCCACATTGTAACTGTTTCTCTATATTAACTGTTTTAGCTGCTTTAAAGTGGCTTTAACACCAAAATGACACCCTAATGGCTTTTCTGTACTCAGAGGTCATAATTTTCCCATAACCAAGGGTTGTAATTTTCCCATAACCCTTGATTTCTATAACTAAGGGCCTACACCCTTGGTTTCCCCAAAGATTGGAAACTCCCTAACTGCAAGTCCCACATGTATTTGTATACATTTGCACATTTTTGCTGTTTTAGTTTAATTGTCTTCATGTTCATACTGTATGCCATGCAACTTAGTGTACCTTATATTTGCACCCCATGCTATATAGCCTATTCAGCACTTTTTGCCTATAAAAACTTTGTCCCTGCTTCATTCAGGGCTGAGAGTTTTTGGAGGCATGAGCTCCCTCTCAGTCACTGGCATATTAATGCACTCATAATCTGACTCTGCGTGTTGGTAGCATTATTCTCACACTCCAAACACAACAATATTATTCAGCCATAAAGAAAGACAAAATCATGGACTTCATAGCAAATTGGATGGGGCTGGAGACAATCACGCTTAGTGATCTATCACAGAAACAAAAAACCAAATACCACATGTTCTCATTCGTAAGTTGGGCCTGAACATTAATCACAATAGCATAAGGGAGGGATCCGCAGTCATGGGTCACTGCCGGGAGGGGCATGTAACAACACAAAGGGAACCTGATCCTAAACCAGGGGAAGCGAGGACCAGTTGGAGGTTCAAACTTCACCTGTACATGGATTACTGATGTACCTAATCCTGACTTGTACTAATCTTTATAATAAAATAAAGTTTAAAAATGGAAAAAATTGCAAATGACTGCTTTTATTTGCAAGCCATTTTCAAATAAAATAATTGAATGCTTTTAAATATTTCCTTTAATGGGGGACAGGTCCTTAAGGTGACTGGGTGGTGGCCTTTCTCATGTCATCACGAAAGATGATAAACTAAGCATAGGTACTAACATAAGGTGATGGAAAGCAGGCAGATATGTGGGTCAGTCACATGTTGATGGAGTCTGTGTCATGAAGGTCATGAAGGAATGATTAGGCTAATTTTTTTACAAAACAAGCTGGAGAGAGGGTTGTAAGGCAATTATCAATAGCTACCTCTGAGAAATGGTTCTGTCCTCAGCTAGTGATTAGAGCATAAAGTGGACTGCTAGAAAAACATGACAGAACGAGGCAGTGTTAAAATGACTGCTCTCTAGCTAAAGATTATTTCATCAAGTCATTCCATGTTGACTTTTCACACTTTCAGAATTGATTGACCTACTTTAAAAAAAATTTTAAATTTTCTTTTTGAGTCAGAGTTGTCACCCAGGCTGGAGTGCAATGGCATGCTCACAGCCACCACAGACTTGACTTGCTGGGCTCAGGTGATCCTTCCACCTTAGCCTTCCAAGTAGGTAGAACCATAGGCACATGCCACCATGCCCGGCTAACTTTTTGATTTATTGTAGAAATGAGGTCTCACCAAAGTTGCCCAGGCTGGTCTCAAGTCCCTGGGTCCTTTTTTAATTTTTGAATTAGAATCTCACTCTGTTACCCATGCTGGAGTGTGGTGGCATGATCAGAGCTCACTGAAGCTTCAACCTCCTAAGCTCCCAAGTAACTGGGACTGTAGGTACATGCCACAATGCTAGCTAACTTTTTAAAAAATTTTTTTAAACTTTAAAAAATTTTTTTTATAGAAGAAAGTCTTGCCATGCTGCCCAGGCTGTTCCTGAACTCTTGGGCTCAAGCAATTTATTTATTTATTTTTAATTTTAAAAATTTATTGTTTTCCTTTTTTAAAAATTTTAAAGATGTGGAGTACAATTCAGGGTTAGGTATACAAATGTTCCATTATGCAGGTGCCCTTGTTGATGAGGTGTGCCCCCCTTCCCCAGGCAGATTCTCACTACAATTTATCTGCCTCGACCTCCCAGAGTTCTGGGATTACAGGGATGAGCCACTGCACCTGGACTTATTGACTTTCTTATTAGTATAAGGGCCATATATTTTATAAGTAACATTCTTCTATCAAAGAAGTTAGCACTCTCACTCAAAGACTATGATGGTTACAGGAATACCAAAGACTAGTCCTTTCCTACAATCTTTAAATTATCATCATAAAAACCATGTTCCATGGGAAAAACTGAAAAGATGAACCATACTCTAAAAATACACATCGCCAAATATGTTAAGACTCCAGGCACTTACACCAACTTCTGCTCATGAGTTTGCCTCTAACAGGACCACTCAACCCCCAGACATGGTCCTACATTCTTTTCAACTGGGAGAGTAGATCCCCTTAAAGCCTTTAAAAGAATGAGAACATGAACGAATGAGAACATGAACACTAACTTGCTGCCAAATCAAAAGTTGTGGTTTCATTCCACAGTTGTGAAGGTCATGAAGGGCTGATTAGGTTAAATTGCTTACCAGACAAGCTGGGGAAGGGGTAGCACAGAAGTTAGATTGGAAAATATAGTTTATTTAGAAAGTAAATGAGAGAGAGAGAGAGACAGAGAGAGAGAGAGACAGAGAGAGAGAGAGAGAGGAGATTCACCTCCCCGAGTAAGGGTGGGGCAAAGCTGGGAAATATGGTGGACATATCTTAAAGAGCCACGTGGCCTTACCAGAGGCATCACAGTGGCTCCAATCAGCAGGAAGCAGACAGATGGAATATATCAACCACTTTCCATAAGCATGAAATGGAATTTAACAGTGGAGAGTTGCAACCTAGTATTTCAGCCCTAGAGTGTATTTTAAAGTGTTTTCCCTTTCCTTCTTAATCTTAAGATATAATATTGAAACATGTTTTAAAACTCCTTTCCTCCTTTATCTACCAGACACTTTCTTGCACCATACATTCTTCTTTTTTTTTTTTGAGCTGGAGTCTCACTCTGTCACCCAGACTGGAGTACGGTGGCCGCTCTGGCCACCGCAGCCTCGACCTGCTGGGCTTCGGTGATCTTTCCGCCTCGGCTTTCCAAGTAGCTGGAAATACAGGAGCGTGCTACCATGTCTGGTTAATTAATTAATTAATTTATTGTAGAGATGAGGTCTCGCCAAGTTGGTCAGGCAGGTCTCGAACCCGTGGGCTCAGGCAATCCACTCATCTCAGCCTCCCAAAGTGCAGATTACAGGCTGATCCACTGAGCCTGGCTTCACCATACATTGTTATCTAACCATATGCTTGCTTAGAAATTCCAAGAACAAATCCCTTTAAAAATCCTTGCACTCAGCCTAAAAATCTTAAGTGGACTGGTTGAGGTATAAGGCTGGCCATTCCCAATCTTCCAGCTTTTGAAATAAAGTCATTTTCCTTCTACCAACTTGCTATAGACCAAGTCACAGGGAATGAGGGTTTCTTGCATTTCTCATGTTCGATTTGAAGTTATTTATCTAAATGTAGCAAGGTACCTTCTTTTACTGTTGTAGCTTTCCATCCCCCCATAAGGAACTATAAATTTATTTGTTTTTGTTTTTTATATACATTTTATTTTAAATATGCAGGGCATAATTCAGAATTATGTATACTAGTGGACATAATAGAGGTAAAGTTTGGGCCTCTCTTTGGTCCCCACTTTGCCTAGTTTTAGATCAGGTATCCTTTTTGATGTTGCATCCACACTTCCACGCAGGCTCTATCCTGCTACTGCCACCCCCTTTCTTATAGTATTACAGTAAATGTTCTGGGTCTGCTTTTGAGTGAGAACATAGGAAACTCTGTATAGATCACTGAGTATTATAGATTCTAAATCTATCTAAGTTGCTACAAAGTTCATATTTTTGTCCTTCTTTATGACTGTGTAATATTACATCATGTATACGTACCACGTTTTAAGAATCCAGTCCAGTTCTGATGGGCAGCACAGTTGGTTCTATGTTTTTGTTATTTTGAATGGTGCTGCAATAAACTTATGTGTGCAGGTATCTTTTTTGTAGAATGGGTCATACGGAAGGTCAATTTCTAATTATTCTACATTGTTTTCTGTAGAGGTTGAACTAGTTGGCATTCCCACCATCAGTGTAGAAGCGAGCTACAATAAATTTAAAGTCTATGTGGCTGCAAAATCCAAAAAGTGATCTAAGATGTTCATGGTCATATACAATAAAACATCAACATGATTAGGAAATCTTGGGTCATGCCAAAACTGCCCATAGGCCTTGTTAATTCAGGCTTGGTGGGTGGGTGAAGGATGATTAGATCTTGAGTCATGCCTTTGTTAATTAAGCCTTGGGGATGGGTGAGAGGCTATGGAACAATGGAATATGCACTCTAAAAATGTGGTACTGCTTTTGGGTAGGCTTTTGTAATGATACTGTCTCTCTGTAACCTGGTTGCAGAAATTGTTGTAGCTGAAGTGTGAGAAAGAAGTCACCAACATGCAGAGAGTCAGATTTGAGTCCTTTATTAGCCAGAAGTCAAGAGAAGCTAGTGCCATAAGGAACTCTTGATCCTGAACCCAGTGAGCAAGGGGTTTATAAAGGCAAAAACTCTACAGTTAGGATTACATGTTTGACAGAACATTTGGTTGTGAAAGAGTACAGATAGCTATGGAATTTGCAATTAGGGAGCTTCCAAGAACTGAGGGGAACAAGAATATGGGCCTTTGATTAGGGGAAGGTTACAACATGTGATTATGGGAAGGTTATGCAGAGGGGTCATCTCTAGGTATGAACAGCTGAAATGCAGAATCTGTCACAAAATGGAGTTACTTATGTTAAGCAATCTATTACAGGCTATTATAGGTTTTTTTAATGCTGTTGCTTTCCTCCTTTTTATTTGTTTATGAGTGAATGCGTTGACTCATTAGTCATAGGTATATTATTATAGTAGGGTCTTATATACATGAGTTTTACAGAACTCTGTTATTTGATGAAACGAATAAACTAATCTATTATGCAGGACCCTATGAGTAAACTGAGGTGGAGAAGTATGAAGGGTCAAATTAGGCCAATGACAAGAGTTTTTAGTCATGGGTTCCAATCAAACAAGGATTGGGACCAGTATTTATTATTTTACCTTTCTTTTTGTTGTTTGTCCAAATTTCTTGGCCCCACTGGAGGGTGTCTTTAATAATCTCTGATTTGTTGGCATAAAAAGAGCAGGATTTTTCTAGTGCTACACAGAGCACTCCTTTGGTACTGGACCCTTCTTTGAAGGTAAAAGAGAAGAGAAAACTTTACTTTCTATAAACAGGAAGTGGGCCTACAGTCTAGATGGTGTGGCCCCATGGCCTCCCAAGCCCAAGCTTAAATTCTTTCCCCTGGAGATGTAGCAATCTCTTAGATGTAACTGCCATGACTTTCTTCTTGGCCACTTGTGGATGTCTTGGAGACCCTGAGGGAGGTCCTGGTCACCCTGCACTGAGTATACAATGGGTTGATACTGGTCATGCTTGAGAATTTTGGATTTTTAAGAAGACAAATTACAATAGGCCAGTACTGGTCATGCTTAAGGAATCTGTGTTTCAGAAAAGACAAAGTTGGTAAGGTTAATTTTTATCTAGAGCATATATTTTTCCTGGATATAGCCTTTACTTTTTCATCATTGTGCTAGGGTTTAGGAACAAGATAAAAATGGCTTTCCACTCTTGGTCTGTCCTTTTATTCCCCACTCCTGTCTTTACAAATAATTTTATGATTTTGGGAAATGGGGTGAAGATCAATTTTCTGTAACTGCTTCCTGCTGAGGTGGGCTTTAGAGATGTTCTGTACCTCTCTATTTTTAAGGGCATGAATAGAAAACAGTGGACCTTAACTGAATACTATTTGGATTTAATAAAACATTGAGCAAGAGTACAGGCAAAAATTATTAAGCAAACAATGAAAAAAAGACTATTTTCCCAGAAACAATTCTGGAAAAGTGAAAGCAGTTCTGTAAGTTATATGTATGATTAGCTAAAGCCTTTAATTTATTAACATAAGTTGAAATTTTTTTGTAGATTATTTATAGTTGTACCTTAACAATGAAATACAGCCCCTTTGACAAAGTCTGAAGAAAGAAAAATTGAAAACATTAGAGACACATAGTTAGGTAGTAAACTGTCATATAAAAATCCAGGTATATTAGAGAATGGAGAACAATGTTTAGGTTTTATAAAACCATCAACACGTATTCTACTATTTTTTATTGAGATAACCTGACATTTAAAATTTGTACTGTCAGAATCTGCAGCAAACTCTCCCCTGTCTTTTAGTCTTAGTAATGTCATCTTTGACTAGCAATAAACTTTTTGAAAGCTGAAGGCAGAAAGCATTGAGGTCCACATTTTCTTCAAGCTACTGTGTCTAAGGAGAGTTGCTGTGAGTGAGCTTTTATTTTTACCACTTGGGAAGGGAGAAGGGAGAGATTTAAGCCAAGTAATTTATAAATTATAATTATTTCCTACATTTAAGGAAATTGGCATTGTATCAGGATGCTTGGCATGATAAAAGTTAAGATGCTTATCCTACCTTAGAGAGACTGAATTGAGAAGGCCAACAGGGTCACGGTTTCTCTGAAAGCTACCTATTTAGTCAGAGATGAAAAACTTTTGGGGCTACTTTGAGTAGCTGAGAAATATTCATTCCTGAAAAGCTCTCAAACTTTTGCAACTTGTTTTGGATGTCCAGAGCTGTTTGAGTCACAAATTGATAGTTTGAGCATTCTCAGGGGCCGAGGAATCGAACAGAGTACAAGTATGAAAAGCCTCCTGTAGGCATTCAAGAAATATCCCCTGGAGATTCCTCAGGAACCTGGAGAATCTTGGTAGTTTTAGGAAGATTGATAAGTTTCTGGGCTGCTCCCACAAAGCAGCTAATAGAGTCCATTGATAGGTATTTAATGCCCTGGACCCTGCCGAAGTGTTAGCGTCCCAATCTGGGTGAGAAGAGGGAAAAATCTCATCTAACATTTCTTGACTTTCTTCCTGTATATCCGCAGTTGAGGATAGAATAGTTTTTTTGTCTCAGCTCTGATGCATTCTCACTCCTCATGGGTAAATAGAGTTAAAAAGAGTTGCTGGCAATCATCCCAGGTGGGGCAATGAGTGCGCATGTCTGATTCCATTAGTGAAACCATGCTTTTTTGTAACAAAGACAGTGTGGGAGGGCTAACTAAATTTTGTTTCTTTCTCCTCCCCTCTGTTGTTAAAGAAGAGAATTCTTTTGGATAAGGCTATACGATTTCAACATGGATGGCCAGGACCAAAAGCCTGGCACCTGTGTTAAATTAAGAAATTAATTTGGGTTTCAGTGCCCTAATATTTACCTGGGGCTTTTTTGGGGGTGATAGTCAATGGTAGGCAGTTTAGCAGATTTCCAGACCTCCATAGTGGCCACCAATTTGTAAGCCAAGTGTTCACTCCTCTCTTCAGAAGAGTGGACCTGCTTCCCAATGACTTTGTGGCATGCGCAATGTACAAGGTCCAGGAGGTTAAGGACTTTGGGGGGCAACTATGCTTTCAGTACCCCCACAGACTGTACCCATAAGCAATGAACACCATCCCCTTAGTAGATTTGTTTTTACCAGGTCTTTGATGGGCATTTGGAGTTTTGGTTGCTAACTGTGACTGCCAACTGGGGTGCCTTTTGGGCCCTCTGCTTCTGCTGCCTTTCATGTTGGCACTGTTTCTTTTCTTAATGTTTTGGTTGAGAAAATGTCTTTTTTAATAGGTTATACATATGAAACTTTTAAAACATTTCTCTGTTTGTGACAGTCTGACCTAAAGCCCTTTAGAGTGAACAGACCACATGGATGTATAAGATCTGTTTTTACTTATTTATAATTATGAATGGACAAAGTTTTTAAAAACCCTTATAAATTACCGTTCCCATCCTCATTGTACTCACACAGAGTACTGATTATTTTATCCATCTGGAAGAAGAAGTATTAGGC
Organism: Carlito syrichta; assembly: GCF_000164805.1. Lineage (NCBI taxonomy): Eukaryota > Metazoa > Chordata > Mammalia > Primates > Tarsiidae > Carlito > Carlito syrichta. The sequence goes on from NW_007251637.1 coordinate 39,387, forward strand.
TTAGTAAAAATGACTTAACCAGGTGGGAATGGCCAGTTCCCAAACCTTATCATGTCACGCAGGGTTTTTAGTATTTGAAGCTTTACCTGTCTCATAAGAGGGTCTTACTTAGGCACAACAGGTGATTTAAACTTTTGTTTATAAATTACAACTTTAGTCGGGCTCAGTGGCTCAGCCTGTAATCCCATGCCTTTGGGAGGCTGAGGTGAGTAGATTGCCTGAGCCTGTGGGTTCAAGACCCGCCTGGGCAGCGAGAACTCATCTCTACAATAAATAAAAAATTAGCTGGGCATGGTAGTGCATGCCTGTAGTTCCAGCTACTTGGAAGGTTGAGGCGGAAGGATCGCCGGAGCCCAGCAGGTCGAGGCTGTGGTGGCCGGGAGAGGCCAATGCACTCCAGTCTGGGTGGCAGAGTGAGACTCCAACTCAATAAATAAATAAATAAATAAATAAGTAAATAAATTACAACTTCAGCGAGCCTGATATAACAAACAGTTGTGTTACTTAGCACTAATGTATTAGCACATGGTAAAGTTGGAAGTAAAATTTTATTAGAACACTTGTATGTTTGGTTGGGAAAAAATTGCAATTGACCTTTTTTGTAGTTAGTTAACAGGATTAATTTACATGATCCTTTTACTTTTATTTGGAAGAAGGTTGATATAATCCCAGTTTAGTTATAACTTGAGAGGGATTTATTATATTAAAAAAAAACCAAGCAAGAACCCCAATATATCTATTTCTTTTTGTCACAGCCACCCCCCTGAGGAGAGATCTGTTATGTGGAAACCTGAATGGGCTTCCCAAGCACATGGGGGGGTGGTGACGCTGCAGCAAGTAGGGCTGCTACCAGGGGATTATCAAACAGTGGGGGGAAGGGGGGTGAGAAGGCTGGAGGCTGGGTTCAGTTGTCATGGATGATAAATGAAGGATGACACGCCAAAGATGCAGAAAGGAGTACCAAGCAGCTGTTGGTGTTTCAAGGTTCTTCGTGGAGATGCTTTGGAACCAGAAAAGAAAAGAGCAAATAATACAAGCACTTCGCCCCCACCTGTATGGGTGCTGGTGGTCTGAACTTTCTTTTGGGGACCTTCTTGCCTCCCTAGGGAGTAGCCCTAGGCAGAGACCATCAGTTGTCCCCTGAGGTCCAGCAGAAAACTTTTTTATTATACTATCCAGTGACCTGGAGGGTTGAGAAATCTGAGATCCCATATTGTCAAAACCAGTAACGGCAAATCAAAACTGAAATCAGAAACTGAACCAGGACTCTATTCAACCAACTTCTTGGCTTAGTGAATAGTGTCCAAGGGATGGCCTCGTCAGACCATGACTCCCTTTAAACAGAATTATGGCTATAAACAGAACAGATTTTTATCTTGTAGGGGAATGCAAATGGATTCAGGTAATTTGAGGTGATGGGAAGCCAGCAGTCATTCCAACTCCCTCTGGGCCAGTTGAGAGGTTATGGGGCCCTGGAACATGTCAGGGATGCCTCCCCTATAACTTCTCCACCAAGCTGGGGAGGGCCAGAGTGAGGCTGCCTCCCAAGGTTGGCGAATTTCACTGCGACCTCCAAATGTTATAGCCAAAGTGTGAGAAAGAAGTCGCCAACACACTGAGAGTTGAATTTGAGTCCTTTATTAGCTGGGGATCGAGAGTAGGCTAGTGCCATAAAGAACTCTTGATCCCAAACAGAGTGAGTAAGGGGTTTATAAAGGCAAAACCCACAAAAGTTGTACGGTTATGATTACATTTTTGGCAGAAAATTTGGTTGCAAAAGGGTACAGATAGCTATGGAATTTGCAATTAGGGAGTTTTCAAGCACCGAGGGGAACAAGAATGTGGGCTTGTGATTATGGGAAGGTTACAACTTGTGATTATGGGAAGGTTACAACACCCTATCTCTGAGTATGAACAGCTAAAATGGAGAATCTGTTACAAAATGGTGTTACTTATGTTAAGCAAGCTATTACTGCTTGTTATAGGCTTTTTATGTTATTACAAAATAAACACCTGTTTCTCCCAATTTGTACCTCTTGTCTTGGATTGACTGCAAGGGAAGTAGCTGGAATAGTTTATCCAGGAACCAATTCTCATCTCTGTGTTTGGCTGTCATGTACAAGGAAATGTCAACATGATTAGGAAATTTGGGGTCATGCCAAAACTACCCATAGGCCTTGTTAATTCAGGCTTGGTGAGTGGGCAAAGGATGAGTAGATCTTGAGTCATGCCTTTGTAGCCTTGGGGATGGGTGACAGGCTATGGAACAGTGGAATATAAACTCTAAAAAAGTGGTACTGCTTTTGGGCAGGCTTTTTGTAATGATACTGTCTCCCTGTAACCCGGTAACAGAAATAAATACCCGTTTTCCCCAGTATCTGCCTCTTGTCTTGGATTGATTGCAAGGGAAGCAGCTGGAATAGTTTATCTGGGAAGAAATTCTCATCTCTTGTGTTTGGCTTTGAGCCGCGAGTGGCCAAGCCTGCACCCAGTTACAGTTTCTGTTTAACTCTTAGTGGGAAAAAATCTGGTGGCAGTTAGTGAGGAAGGGGATATTTTGAGCATCATGGTCTGGAAATTTAGTTTTTAAAGTTATTCTGAGGGCTCCTTAACTAAAGGGAGTCAGTTTGATTTGTTGGAGGAGGAATTTTATTTTTATTTCACACACTCACCCTGTCTTAGCCTACCTCAGTTCATGGATCAAGTGTCTCATGATATACATACTTCAAAGTACTTAGGAGGTCAACAGAACGTGCATTTCTATGGGCTGGGCTCAGTGGAATAAAACTCCTGTCTTTGGGGACTTCATGTTCTACAGTATATTTCACAAAGGATGTGACATCTGAAAAGAAGACAAACCACATCCTTTGTGAAATATACTGTAGAACACCCAAAATAAAGCTCAGCTCTAATACTGCAGTCATCAGATGAGAATATGGTTCTGAAGAAAAAAATGACTGAAAAAAGTCTATAGAATGTGAGGTGTGCAAAATGTATCAAGCTCAGCAAGTCATGAACATGTGGCTTCAGCCTTCCCTTCTCTCCTTCCACCCATGCCTGGGGGCAAGTGTTTTAAGTCATTTTGATGCTTCTTTTCTAGTACTTTCCAGACTAGTTAATAAATTACCTAAAATGTTATGACAAGTTGCACAATCATGTTTATGTTCCTGGAATTTGTGTAATGTACAGCCAATCAATAGCTTATGCTATTTTAATAAACCAGTGTAGGTTGAGTGGGAGAAGATGGTGGCCAAGCCAGTCGCACTATGTGAGTCCTGGTGTGAGTGAGTGTATGGAAAATTTTGTGTATGTGCTGGTGAGTGAGTGGGTGTGTGATTGACTGAGTAAGGACCAGGAAGCTATCGGTCAGGGCTCTCAAGGTGCAACAACTGGTGCCACAGTTGCTGGACTTGGACACTAGCAATTCCTGGAATGCAGAAACCGAGTGTCATTTTCTTTTATTTTCTTTTATAAATCTACAAAACCCTTCCTGGGAAGAAAATGCTGGTGAAGACTGTCTAAATGGGGCTTGAGAGCAAGTGGCCAGGCACGTGGTGCAATAGTTGGTACTGCAGCTTCTCTGCTTGGAACCTGGCCCTTCCCAGGTTGCAGAAGCTGAGCAGCATTTTTTTTTAGAACGGACACAAGTTTTCCTGTGAAAAGCAGTGGGGAGAGACTATCACCCCACGGTATCCCTCACTATTGGCAGGAGAGACTGCCAGCTCTAGGCTTTGTCTCACCACTTCAGTGCCTGGCAGGGCACTGGCAGCAGGGGTTGCAGAAGGAGCCCAAAGGCGAAGTCCCACAAAGAGACCAAGAGAGGCACTCCAACACCATCTTGAAGGTGGGGTAGGAAAGTGCTCTGACTTGCTCACCATGGAGCAGCAGAACCAATCTCTGAGACTGGTGGGTCAACTACTCAGGGATTGATTATGACCCAGAGGGAATATCCTGAAAGCACAAGCTTCAGAGTGACCTGACGAGTGCTGAGTTCCAGGTACCTCACCCCTACCCTAATTCAGCTCAGGACAAAGGGTGTGGCCAGGAAAGGATGAGGAAGGACTCCAAAGAGATCAGTGGCAAGTCCAGGGCTGACCCAAACCACCTCCTCCCCAGCAATCCTCTGAACGTCAGACCCACATAGCTGAGCCACAACTGAAGGAGATAATCCCAGGTGGAGGACTCCATTCCAGAATAGGCCTGGCCGGGGCACCCTCTGTGAGTGCATACCTGAATAAGAGACAATCCTGCACCTACCCAGCAGAGGAGATCTTCCTAACCATGCAAGAATAGCTGGGGAGGAATGCAGCCCCAACCACCTCCATGGACCCTTTTCCTTCCCTGGTCTGAACACAGAGAAATGAAAAAGGTGACTCTGCAGGAGAGACCTGATTAGAGAAAAAATTACAGAGCCTGTCACAGGAGGACAGAATTTTTAAAAAATTTTAATTCTGAAAATATTATTAAAATTATTTGACTCTTTGTTAGCTCATCTATTTTAAAAATGTTTTTCCTTTGTGCATTAATGTGTATGTGAGGGTTTGATCTACATCTCCCCCCGCAATTTTTCTTTTTCTGTTTCTTCTTTTACTTGTTTACTGTTTATGTGTGTATGTGAATGATTGAGTGTTCATCTTTCAATCTTGTTGTAGTTGTTAGTTTGTTTTTGCTCTTTTGTTCTTCTGGGTTTTTTTATTTTCATTTTTATAGTTTAAAATTATGTGTCAATATATGTGTGAGGGTTTGATCTGAATTCCTTTTTTCCCCCCTGGTCTTTCTGTTTTTCTTCTCAGTTCACTTTGTGCTAGGCATGTGTGTGTGTGTTTAGTTTTCTTGCTTTTTGTTGTTGTTTGTTTTGTTACACTTGGATGTTATTCCAGTTTATTTTTGGGTATGTGTGTATGTCTGTGCGTGTGTGTGTTCCACTGATTTTGCATTGGTTTCTGCTTTGCATCATCATATAGAGTGGTGGTTGAGAGTGGATCTCAGGGAAAACATACCACAATAAGTGAACATTGTAATTTGCAAGTAGTTTCTGAATCCTAGCACCCCATTCCCAAATTTATTTGAACTTCAGAAACTACAAGAGACAGCAAAGCTTCTCATACACCATCCTATTTCAAAATAGAACAAATTAAGAACCCGGATCAGGGAAGAATTAGAGAACTGAGCAAACATCAGAAGGGAAAGTCTCTCCCATTGACACTGAATAACAGAACTAAAGAGAAAAACAAAGGATATGTCACAAAGGAGAAAAATCCAAAGGAAGACCACAGGCAATTTCAAGTGTACCAAAGAAAAAACTCCAGAAAAGTCAGACCTTGGTGCCCAAACAATAGAAGTCACCAACAACTGGCCTCAGAATATGACAGGGATTAGGGAATAGATGGAAAAGAGTGAATAAGACTGAAGAAAGGCAAGATGCAACACTGAAAGTACTGGTAATAGAGATTTTGGCAATTAAAAAATTTCATTCGGGAAATAAATAACAAGGTGACAAGCACAGAAAGTAGAATTAATCTATCTAAAGAAAGAATCTCAAAATTTGAAGACCAGAACGTGGAATTAACCCAATCTGTAGAAAACATAGAAAATAGACTCAGAAAGAAAGATCAAAGCCTACAAGAGATATGCAATTATATCAAGAGATGGAACTGGCACCTGATAGGTATCCCAGAAGAAGAAAGAGAAATGGAGAACAACTTGGAGCAAGTATTCCAGGAGTTAATCCAAGAAAACTTTCCCCATCTCACCAGAGATGTGACCAGCCAAGCACAAGAGATACAGAGAATACCCACAAGACATCAAATGAGAAGACCAACCCAGAAACACATAGTAATTTGCCTACACAAAGTAGGCACAAAAGAAAAAAATCCTAAAGGCATCAAGAGAGAATGGGCAGGCTACTCACTGGGTAAAACCAATCAGAATAGAAGCAGACTTATCAGCAGAAACACTACAATCAAGAAAGGACTGGAGCCCTCTATTCAAAGGCCTCAAAGATAAACAATTTCAACCAAGAATTTCCTATCCAACCAAATTCAGCTTCATCAGTGATAGAGAATTAAAATCCTTCTCAGACATGCAATCCCTAAGAGATTATGCAGCTTCCAGATCAGCTCTACAGGAGACACTTTAAAAGGTATTAAGCACAGAAAAAAAAAAAAGACCACACACTTCCCAAGAGAACAGCAGAGTCCAGAATCAACAGAGAATTCTGTGCAACAACAAACTTGAAAACACATACATACATCAACCCTAAAGCCAAAAGAAAATAAGCAAAAAAAGAAAAAAACTTTATAAGAAACTCCTGACATGGAAAAACAATCACATTTCAATAATCAGCCTGAATGTGAATGAACTAAATGCTCCACTGAAAAGACACAGAATGGCAAACTGGATATGAAACCCTGACCCAATTATTTGCTGCATCCAGGAGGCTCATCTCACTACAAAGGAGGCACACAGACTTAAAGTTAAAGGATAAAAAACGAATTTCCAGGCAAATGGATCACAAAAGAGGGCAGGAGTTGTGATCTTAATATCAGACAAAACTACCTTTAAGCTATCAAAAATTTTAAAAGATGCAAAAGGACACTGCAGAATGATAAAAGTTTCAATCCATGAACAAGAAATATCCATCCTAAACATATATCCACCCAACACTGACCAGCTCTTTCTTGTTCAGTGTCTCTCTCTGTCTCTCTCTTCAGTGTCAACTGATGGAACATCAGGACCACGTGCTTCCTGGATTCTGCAACCTGGATGAACTGGGAAAGAGAGCCCAGAGTCACCTGAGATCTAGGGTTAAAAGGGTGCTTGTGAGCAGGAGAGTCACAAACTCAATTCCATCATCTCAGGTCCTTTTCTTTCCAGAAAGCAAAGCACAAGGAATGTTGTAAATATTCAACAGTGCTGCAGGGGGTTGTAGAACTTGTCCCTGCATCTGGTGTGCAGCTAGAAAACATCAGCCGAGCATCCATGGGAGCCACTGTGGAAGGCAGTTGGTGAGTTCCAGGCAGTAGAGCAGGTGAATTCCAGTCTGGGGTTCCCTGAGAGCTTCACCCCTCCTCTGGGCATTCCCTCAGCTTTTTGCTCACCTGGAAGTCTGTGTGAGCAGAGGAGCATGAGGACACAGCGAGTGGCCAAGACAGCTGTGAGAAAGGAGAGGGGTAGAGGGGGCACAAGGCAGTCACAGGTCATCTTCTGGAGCTTAGGCTGGGGCAGAGGAGGATCTGAGCATATCTCTGTTCTGATGGAGCTCAGAGAAGGGCTAGGAGCAGACCCTGGGGGTGGGTGTGCCTAGTTGTCCTCTACTTAAGGGTTCTGTGCAAGGCCAGGTGGTGTGGGCAGGACTCTAACAGGAAATGAGCTTAGGGCTCAGGGGAATCTGTGTGTTTTCCAGGTTTAGAGGAATTCAGAACTGGAGGCTCAGTGGGAGTCAGGCAGAGAAGGGACTGAGCTGAGACTGGTGGTGTGCTGTGGGTATGACTGGCACTCATATTTAGAAAAAAATGGGTTGGGAGTGGAACCAGGGCTTATTATGACATTGTGCATCATTTGGGGCCTGAGACAGGGATGTAGAGGGGGGTGACCCGGGGGCTGTGGATGGAGAATTGCTGGGACAGAGTCCTGTGTGGGGAGGAGGTAGGACAGGGGAGCAGGGATGAGATGTAGGTTGGGTGGAGCAGGGCCTGGGTGGTGGCTGAGATGGGAGATTGGCACCGGTGGGAATGGAGTGTGTTCTCTTACATCAGACACAGCATTGAGGAGCCATGGCTCTAGGCAGCTGCAGTGGAGTGAACAAGAGGGTGATCAGCAGATGATGGCAGGTCCTTTTATACTAGAGTTGAGCTAGTGATGCCATGGTATCGCCTTTTCTGTATGTCCTGCTGAATGTCTGCAAAACTTATAATAACTTGTAATACCTTGCTTGATATAAGTAACTACATTTTTGTTAAAAATCCTCCATCTTAGCTGCTTGCTACCCAGATATAATCCCCCTGTGTGTGATTAAAATAATTTCCTTGTACTCACAGACCCACATTCCTGTTTCCCATAAACTATTTTTCCTGACAGTTTAAAAACTCCCTAGCCACAAGTTCTGTGTAATCATATGGTTTATTAACTGAGCTCAAATGTTAAGCCTTGCAAAACTCCATTGTTACATTCTCATATTATAAGCTTATATTTTGTTAGTTACCTAACCAAGGTAACTGTGTGACTACCCAAGGTAATTCCATTGAATAGTAGTTCTTCCACCTTGTCTCCGTGTAACTGCCCTAATCATGCCAGTCACTGTCTGTGCCTTGGATATAAAGTTAATCAAAACTCCCTAATAATCAAAAGTTCCTATTTTGGTTGCTAAGTTGCTAGTTTATGGTTGCTAAGTTGCTATGTATCCTTGCAGTTTTTGCCTTTATAAGTCCACCACCTGCTTCACTTGGGGCCGAGAGCCCTTTAGGACAATAGTCTGCTCTCAGTCGCCAGCATAAATAAAGGACTCTTAATTAAATTCTTTGCATAATGGCAATCAACCTTCTGGCACTCTGATCATAACACTGCAGAGACACGCTGGGTCCTGGGGTAGGAGAGGTGTCATCAGTCAGAGTAGTGAATTTGATGTCAGAAGAGGTCCAGTACTCCAGTACTCCCCCCACCACCTTCTCTCCCTATGCGTCTCCCTCTCATTCCAGCACTCAGGCCTCCTGGGCAGAGCATGGGTCATCCCTGCTCTCTGTCATCGGCTCATCCACATGCTGTTCCATGGGATCCTACGGTGAGAATGAATAAGGCTTCCCCACTTTCTTTGGCACATTGCCATCCTTGACACCCTCCCAAGGGGGACAAGTAACTGCTGACCTCTCAAGCAATTGCTGGGCAAGAAGGTGTTAACTGCCCCTGGCATCCTGGTAGAGAGACTCTAAAGGTGGGAATGGCTCTGCAGGACCTGAGCACTCACACTCCCCTGGGGGCTCTTGTCAGACTCCTTCTCTGTCTCTCTATTGATGGTTACTTATTCAGGACACACGTCCACATTTCAGACACTGGTGATGTAGTGCTGATTTGAATATTTGCCTTCATGAAGTTTATAACTAGAGTGGGGGGAGAGAGAAAGCGAGAGAGAGAGAGAGAGAGAATGAATGGGAATGAATAAGGCTTCTGCAATGTGGTTTTGGTTCTTTTGCTCAATGTCATTGCCAGTCTTTATCGTCTGTGAAGGGCTGGTGGAAAAAGTCCACAGTCATCCTGAGGTTCTCAAAGGCATTTCCCCTTAACCTGTTTGTTTGTGTGTTTGAGGGGTGGGCATGTGATTCCCCTGAGATGGGCCTCTTTGGGGTCAGGATGTGGGGACAGAAGGTGAGGGAGCTGTTTTGGGTCAGTTTTGTGTGTCCAGGTGACCATGTGCAGTGAACAGTGAGGACCCCTCCCACCTTTTGCAGGAGTCCCTCAACTCAGGAGCTCACTCACAGGCTACCCCTGCATGGATAAGCCATTCTCTGCAGGCCCAGGGAGGATAATCTGTCACCCAATAGGCACCATAATTGGGTCTAAGCAGGAGATGGGTGTGGTCTGATTTTGTGTCTGAATTATCTAGAAGGAGGGTTGACCCTAGAGGCAGTAGTCCAGAGAAGAGGTGCAACAGAAATGACCCCATATAAATCCCAAAGTTCTCAGGACCCACCTCCTCCCAGGGAAGATGTGGGCAGCAGGCCCCTGCTGGCACCACTTCCCCATCTGCCCCTCTGGCCCCTGGGGCCTTGTGATTCAGGTAAAACAGTGCTTTCCAGGACCCAGAGAAGCACATTACAATGTTTAGGCAAGGCAGTTAAGTTGGGCAGAAGTGATATTATAAAAATTTAAAAACAATGAATTAGAACACAAGATAGTGCACACTGAAAAATGCTGGACTAGACCATTTATGACACTCTTTTTGTGACTGTGTGTATGCCCTATAATGATGCAAAATCTAGCTTTCCCAGGGAGTTTCTGCCAAATGGTGAGTAGTTGGAACAGAGGAGGCTCTGGAATCACCTTCTTTTTCCCTAAGACCCACACACATATCTGCCCTTTCATGTTTTCCAAACAGAAGTGCAGTTGTTGTGTCTATGATACAAAGGCATTTTCTTGGAGGCTGCCCTTTGGCTCTCTGTTTCTACCAAGAAGAGTGGGAGACTGAGCCTGAATCAGAGCCAAGGTGGGAGACAGAAATGCCTTCTCTGGGGCAGAATCAGAGTTGGCATTTTTGAGGGAGGAGGAGGTCAGCTAGCCCTTCTTGGCCTGAGTCTTGTCTCTCAGGGCTGCTGAGTAAGGCCAGGATCTGGCAGTTGGAGAGATATCATAGCAGAACAGGAAGCTCTCAGGGGCTGAGAGGGGGGAGGGCAATGGCATCAAGTTCAGAGCTCTCTGGACACTAAGAGCCCTGACTAGACATGATAAGGCTTTGGGGTCAGATAGTGCTGGGTTCAAATCCCGTTCCTGCCCCTTCTCAAGGTGACAGAAGAGTCTTTACACACAACACCATCCCCACCAGTAGATCTTTGGAGGCTTCCACTCTACCTTTTCCACTTTGGGGTGTCCCTGTCTAGGCCCAGCTCTTCCACATGAAAGCCCAGCTCTGTGAGGCAGGACCAGGGCTGTCCTTTCTGAAGCTCATTCTCAAGTGCTAATGCGTCAGTATGTATCTTTGTCTAAGGAAGATCCATATATCCTGACCTCAAATGGTCATTGGTTCATTCTTTCACCCTACTCCCTGGATCCATGCAGGACACGAGCTAGGTCTTCCTGATGGTCAGTGACTGAGGCTAGGTCAGAACCCAGGTCTCCTGATTTCCAGGCCGGAGGCCTCCAAACTTTCCTGGCTTAACCCATTATAAAGGGAAGACAGGCTCTGGCACAGGCATCCCTGGGTGAGACTCAGGTGGGATATTCCCAGGGCTCTTGCCTGGAGCTAGAAGAGCTGGGTTCCTGGAATGTGAATCTCCAGAGATATTGACATTTCTTGCTATCAATAGGTTTCTTACTGGCTTGGCCTTTCTCCCAGGAATAAACAGAATGAACCTCCATCCTGGCATTTTCAGGGTGTTATTGCTTTGTTCTCAGGGAACCCATCCAGGAAACAGGCAGGATTGTGTTGGAATTTCTGGTGTTCAGGTATGTCAGGCATGTAGAAGGAGGAGCAGGAATCCTCTAAACAAGAGACCCCTCCTCTGCTGCCTATCAAGAAGAGGTCCCTGTCAGTCCTTTTATCCAAACCTGTTCCCAGCAAAGGAGTTTCTGTTGACCACAGCCTCATGGTCAGGTGGCACCCAGTCCTTGTAGGATCCTCTATATAACAGCACAGTGAATTCAGAGTCTGCATGTCATAGGAGGGGCTGGAGCACAGGCTCCAGGCTGTGCCACCAGGAATGAAGTCAGAACAGTCTGCCAAGTTGTGACCCAGGATCCAGATGCCAGCTCTGTAAGCAAACATCCTCTCAGCAAGTCAAAACTACATTCTGACATGAGATGCTGCTGCAGTGACCCCATGGCTGTGCTGCCTGGGCTCACATGCATCCAGAAGCCCAGCTGAAAGGCTACCAGGAAGGGCTGGAGAAGGGAAAGGCCTGCATGGGGTGAACTGAATACCAAATGTTCACCCACCGTGTCCTGGACATCCTATCTCATTCCCCATCATCCTGGACTTACCACAGCTCCTCATGACAACCTAATTGTCTCCCTATCTTTGACTCTAGTTCCCCATCACTCCCCTTTCTTCAGATTTTGCTTTATATGTCATTCACCCGCCAGAATCTTCCTTGAAAGCCGAGGCTGGGTTCAGTCACATGTTACATCCTGAAGAAACTTGGAGGTTGTCGGCCGAGCTCTATCCCATAATTCTTTGTGGCTTTGCTGTCAAAGCAGACACCTGAGAATCAGGTTCCTCCTGGGGTTTCTGATTGTTAATAAGAGAACAAGTCATTTTAGTGACCAGATTGATCAAGGGCTTTCATTCAAGTTGAACCAGAACAGACTGTTCAGCGCCAGAGGTATGGACAGTTCCTTCGGTACCCTGGCCACCTTCCCCAAGAAAATCTTTCTATTTAACTTTTGTGCATGTGTGCATGTGTGAGATGAAATACATATAACATATAGTTTGCCTTTTTTTTTTTGAGCAGAAGTCTCAGTCTGTCACCCAGCCTGAAGTGTAGCGGCACAATCATGGCCATCATGCGGGGCTCAGGTGATCTTTCCACCTCAGTGACAGGCATGCACCAGCACACCCATTTAAATTTTTATTTTATTGTAGAGACAAAGTCTCACCAAGTTGCCCAGGTTGGTCTAGAACCCCTGGAAAAAGGCAATCCACTCTCCATTGCCTCCCAAAGTGCTGGGATTGCAGACATTAGTCACTGTACTCAGCTAGTTTACCATTTTAATGTATACAAATCACATTTCACAAAATAATAAAATCACCATGACATTCTGGGCACAAAGGTTCACAACCATTAATCAGACTCTAAAATAGGTTATGACCTGGGACAGTTAAGACCACAGAACCACTGAGAGGATTCATTTGTCTCATCACTGGCATCTAATAATCCTTGTATGTGTGAAGGTGATTGTTCTGAGGAGGAGGAAAGGGTCATCTGAGGGAAATCCTTTGGTGAAGGAACCACTCCCTGCAGGAAGATTATAGTACACATTTTTGCCTGTTTTTCTTTCCCTTTCCTTTCTGACTGCGTGTAACACACATAGTGACGTCATACTTATTTATCCTAGTAGTTGCAGCCAAATGATTACTACATGCAGAAATCAGGATGACTCTGAGTCCCAGCCTAGTCCCTCCTATCAGGGCCCTGTGCTTTGGCAGCCTGGGTTCCTGCCACCTTGGAAGGGTAGGGTCTTATCCTGGGATGGCTAAGGGGAAACAGGGTGCTCTGGGGAGAGGGGCACTTAGGCCTTCCACAGTGCATCTGACCCCTCAGAGTTCAGCTGACCATCAGCTTCATAGGAAAAACCAGAGGCTGCCTGGAAGAGAAAAAGTTTTAAGACCTACAGATACCAATTCATACAAGGCACCAAGACAGGACAGACAGGTTGAGTCAGATACACCCTGTACACATTCACATTCACCCATTCAGGTTCTGCATTCAGTTAGTTATTTAATATACCCTTACTGTTTACTCTCTATTAATTGATACTGGAGACACAATTATGACTTAGTCCCAGGACCTGCACTTCTGAGTCTTATAGTCCAGTGAGGGACACAGACCCCTCCCAACACAGGGTTGACTCAGAGATAGTAAGGTTGGGACAGGGGCCCAGAGTACCAGGAATGGCTTCCCTGAGGAGGGTGCTTAAGGAAAACCATTGGATGGCTTTGGCCAAGCTAGCTTTCCCTTTCCCTTCTTGCCTATAGTTTTCAGAGTAGCTAAAATACATTCAGAAAACAACATCTTGGCAAAAAAAAGAACCTGTCTGAAGACCATGAACTCTGTTCTTGTTCCTTACTGAGATGCAGCCTTGTGAGATAGGAAGGACCTGCCTGGAAGAGTGCTACCTATATTTCTGTCCCCCCCCTAGAGCAAGAAGTCTCACAACACCAGCCCAGTGACTCAAGTGTCCTTTGAGTTTGTTTTTAATTTTAAAAACATAGGGTACAATTCAGGATTAGGTATACAAGTGATTATCATACAGGTAAGGTTTGGGCCTCCCTTTGGTCCCCACTTCAACTGGTTTGAGATCTGGGGCCCTTATTGATGTAATGTGCCCCACTCCCAGCAGTTTCCAACTACTGAGAATCCCTTTCTTATAATACTATAGTTAATGTTCAGGGTCCACTCATGAGTAAGAACATATGGTATTCAGTTCCTTGTTTCTGTGATAGATCACTGAGTATGACAGACTCTAAATTCATCCAAGTTGCTGCAAAGCCCATAATTTTGTCCTTTTTATGGCACCTGGTGGGTTGGAACTTTCAATTCCACCCACCAATCTCCAGGAAGTGTGTAAGAGTAAACACTACAGAATAAATTATGTAAGACACTTGAACCACAAGAGTCAAGATTTTGGACTGCTGATCATTTGGAGGTGCAGAGCAGGGGTAGTGACCAGAGAGGCCATGGGAGCTGTGCACTCCTACATGCACCTTGCCCTATCCAACTCTTCATCTGAAAGATCATCTGATCCCCTGTAATACCTTTTATAATAAAATGACAAACATCATTGTGTCTCTGAGTTCTGTGAGCCATTCTAGCAAATTAATCAAATCTAAGTGGGAAATCGAAGAAACTAGAGTATAACTAGTCTCTCAGAAATCTAGGGAATGACCTGATACTTGGGACTGGTATCTGCAGTGAGGAGCAGTCTTGTGTCATGGAGCCCTCAGGCTGGAGGACTTGACACTACCTTCCAGTGAATAGTGTCAGAATTGAATTGAATTACAGGACACCCTGCTGGTGTGTGCTGGAGGATTGCTTTTTGTGTGGGGAAGAACCCCAACATATGCTCACAGACATGTTCTGCATTGAGTGTGGAAGTGGAGAGGAAAAACAATTTTATTTAGTTGTTTACTTATTTTGCTCCAGGGTAGGTGGGAAGGGTGATTCCTCATGTACACAACCCAGGGCAGAGACATCACCTGGAAGTGCAGAGACTGGATGAGCTCCTAGATGTGCAGGGGGGAAGGATGGGTGATGCGTGGGTTAAGCCAACCCTTCATGGATATGAAGTAATTGTCTGCATGGATTGAGGCAGAGTAAGGGGTTGTGGAAAAAGGAGAGCCTCTTGCACCATGCCCTGTTTATTGGTCACCTGTGTAATCACCCGTTCCCAGGGTGGAGAGCTATGAATATGGATCCATATGAACCCTGAGGACCAAAGGAAAACAGGAAAGAAGTCCTAGACAGTCCTGAAGATATCTAAGAGGAACCTGATGTGCATAAGACTACCTGTCTTTACAGGGGACCACCCAGACAATGGGTGGCTCAAGGAAAAACAGCGATTTGCCAAAAAAGAAATTAAGTTATACAGAAAGAAAATTTTAAGATATCAAGAAACTCGAGAGCAAAACCTGGAGAAGACATATAGTCTGGGCTGTTTTGTGAAACAGATGAGGGAGGGCAGAACATTTTGTTATCCTGAAAGGAATGGCCCAGCCTGGTCATGTTGGCCTGTAACCCAGCATTGCAGCACATGTCTGGGCTCATCCCACAATGCTCAGCCGATAGTTCCCCCATGACACACTGGCATCTTTTCTTACCTGCTTAGCATCTAGCAGTCTAGTCTATTACCCATCCAGTGTGACTCAGTCAAGCTTTGTGAGTGTCCCTGGTAGACAGAGAACAAAGCCCTCACTACCTTGCCCAGGTGCCAGTGAGTTCAGGGCTATATGACCCTAGGAGGGGGAACTGGGATATGTTCCATTGTCTAGATGCAATATTGATGATTTGATGGGACTGGCCCCCACCCCTGAACTTAACTAATCGACTTTCATTCTACTCCCTGGGATTGCCCTTTGTGAAGCCATAAAAAGCTTTACTGCTTTCTATCAGTGTGACACCAAGATGGGACAGCCCCAGTGAGTGGTGACAATTAAAATAGAAAAAAGTAAATCAGGAGGTAGTAAACTCAGGGTCTGGTACAGTAAACTACCCAAAAGTGCATGACTTATGCAACAAGGATTTCCTAAGGAAGAGATGGATGGCTTCTCATGTCTGATATATGTGGTTGGTACTAAGCAGAGGGAAGTCCTTGCAGGCTATGGAGTCAACAGTGATACAAAGCCCAGAAGAAAGACTCAGAAGAGGAGGTCTGTATATTGGGGAGGTACTGATGACCCTATCAAAGCCTCTCCAGTAGAGTCATCTCCCAGGTATAGAGAACAAGTTCTCTACAACCAGAGCTTTCCAAACTGAAACCAGCATGGAGGCCCAAACTCTCCTCCTGCCTACCACAGACCAAAGATGGTATGCACCTGTTAGAGCCAACATGGTAGAAAGAACCTTAACCTACATGACATTGGAGACACTGGGGCCCAGGTCACGGTGATTCCTGACCCTGGGGAAGAGGGTATACACCAAGCAAATTTAAGAGGCTCAGGAAGAATTAAGGGGATAGTCATAGGGAGGTGCTTGCATGATTATGATGCTGTTTGGTGCATATCACCATGTTTCCTTCAGGGGAGTGTGTTACAGGGACTGTCTGTTTCATTCAATACTTAGCCTCAAAGTGCTTGGTAAAGTGTTTAAAAAGCTTTATTGCTTTCTGCCAACGTGACACCAAAATGAGGTTGAGACCTAATGGGTGGTGACAATTAAAATACAGAAAGAAAAAAAAGCATGTGGTAAACCCAAGAGCTGCTACAATAAAATGTCCACAGGTGCCAGTCTGAAGCAACAAGAGATTATAAGAAACTTTTTTTAAAAATTCAGAGTCTCATTCTGTTGTCCAGACTGGAGTGCACTGGCATGCTCACGGCCACTGCAGCCTTGATCTGTGGGTCTCAAGTGACCCTTTTGCATTAGATCTCCAAGTAGCTGGAATCATAGGCGCACACCAACATGCCAGATGTGCACCATCATGCCAGGTTTACTGTAGAGATGAGGTCTTACCAAGTTGCCCAGGCTGGTGTTGAACCGCTAGGCTCAGGCAATCCTCTCACCTCTGCCTCCCAAAGTGCTGGGATTACAGGCGTGAGCCACTGCACCTGGTAAGAAATGTTTTTGCTGTCACAATGGAATGAGTCCATAGCTGAGAGCCACTATACCTCCTCAAACCTCACAAAACAGTACAAGAAACTGATATCATATTTCTGGGGGACAGAAAGGTTTTCCTCTTCTCATCCAATGTCCGGTCCAAGAGGTTGTTTCCAGTGACAATATCTGCTCTTTAGCACTTTGGTTTAGTCAGTTAAGAAAGTCTGTAGGCCTGGAATTGGACAATTGACTATCAAGGACCAATCGGTGTAGCAGAGACACTGGCACCAGCAGTGCCAGAGCCCATCAACATCAGGTCCAGAGCCTGTCTACCAAAAATGGTTTGCTTTAACAAGCCAACCATGAAAAAGAAGGCCTGACACCTCTTCAGCTTTATGATACTAGAGACAACACAGACTCTACCTCAGAATTTTGTGATCCCTCTGCACCAGATCATCATGGACGTAGCTACTTTTCACTGGGCATCCTGGGAGGACAAGACACTTCAGCCCACTAGCTGGCTGACACTCAGGTCATGCCATGGGGGCCTCTGGAGCTCACCACTCTGTTCAGATTGCACATCTCAGTGCTAGGAGGTCATGCATGTTGGAGACTTTGGCCCAAGGAAAAGTCACCAGGGTCTGATGACCCCAGGGTTTCTGGACTCTCAGGTTCCCAGAAGTGACCATTCATTTCATTCCTTTTGGAAAGCAGATTTTGACCTGTTACTGGGCCCTGGTGGAATCAGAAAGGCTGACTCAACATGCTGAAATCATACTCTGACCAGAAATAACCACCTTGCCCTAGGCCAACAGCAGCCTGTACATGAGAGTGGGGTCTCCCCAGCGGTGCAGCATCATTAAATGGAAGTGGTGCCTTCAAAATAGGGCCCAGTCAGGAGAAGAAGCAGTCAGCAGGCTGCAAGTAAAGGTGGTCAGCTATCCTGCTGGCAGAACGATGCCTACTCCACACAAGGAGCTGTCACCCCAGGGCAAAATGGGGATGATGATGACAGGATGCGCAAGACTCTGACACCTTTTGCTTATGCTGGTTCACTGATGACTCAGCAATGCTGCAGGTTGAGTTCTATGTGGAATGAACTAAAACTGACTATTTCAGTAAAGTGGAGCCCATAGAGGGTGAAGACTTGGGGAAGGAGAGTGTGCTGGGGTGGCAGGGTCATGTCTCCTTGAGAACTGTACTTTATCCTTCATGCACTGGAAGCCATAGACAGATCATAAGCAGGGAATACAAGGAATCAGACTTGTGTTTGTGTGCAATCCTCGTGTTTTACTACTGGGAGGGAGGCAGGAAGGAGGGTTGAGACAGGAGGCAGGAGACCAGGGAGAGGGTTGCTGTAGCAGAAATACTCGTGCAATTTCCCCCGGGTAGGTGGGGTGACCATACACTCCCTCCACCCCATTCCCCCCGCTACTCTTCTGGCCTCCTTTCCCCTGCAGCTGCAAGGTAGAGTAGTGCTCTCCACATGTTCAGGTTGTAAGCCAAGCTGTTTGTTATCATGAATGTCTTAAAAATTAAAACAGAAGAGAAAAAATTGGAGAGTGTGCCCAGTACTGTTTCTTATCCATCAGTATTTAACTAATTACTTTTGAATTGTTGCAAGCTGCAGATGATGTAATACTTGTATTTCTAGTGAGTCACAGCCAAACAGTTACTAATCACTAGAAGGGAAGAGATTCTTGGCCCGGAACCACCTTCTTCTCCCTAAAAACCACTGTTTTATCTGCTCCATCATCTCTCCCCCAAAATGGGTTCAGCTCTTACAGTCTCAGTCCCAAGTACCTCCGGGGAAGGCTGAAGTCAGTGTTAACAATTGTTCCAGTGCTTCTGCCAAAAAGAGGTTTGAATTTGGGTCTGGACACCAGTTAGCTCCAGGGAGCTGCACATTCCACAGAGCAGGGATGGAGTTGGCATCTCCCAAGAGGGAGGAGCCCATTTTGGTGCTCCTTGGCCTGAGCCTGGTCCAACTCAGGGCAGCTGATTCAGGCCCAGGAAAAGACAACAAGGCAAGGTCAAAATGGAGGAGGGTGTAGTCCCAGAGGGTGGAGAATTGGGAGGGCAGAAAGGGCCCTCCATCCTCCAGACAGGAGGCAGGAAACCAGGGAGGAGGCTGCTGTAGCAGAAATACTTGTGGTTTCCCCAAGGTGGGAGTAGACTCTCCTGTCCAGGGCTCTGGGGACCCTGAGCACCCCCCTACCTAGCAGTTGTGAGACTTTGGAACTGCCTTGAGTTGGAACCTTTCCTCCACACTTTTCTCAAAGGGTCAAATAAGCTGTTTGTCAGTTACTCTGTTCATCTCCTGTGGAAGAGGAAGTTCTGATTTCAGGTGTTTGACAGCTTTCCAGTTCCTACTCAGTCACTTCTGCTGCTCATGTGAACTCATTATGCACTCCCTCTCTTGGCGACAGAAGGAGGATCAGACCACCCAGAACCTAGCCCACAAGGAGGAAGCCTCATCCTGACCCATGTCATGGGCAAACATAGCCAAAGCGACCTCCCCCCTTTCCACTTTCTTCTCACTGGACCAAGCCTGAGCCTTCTCCCAGGGTGGTGATGAGGGGTTGCCAACACTGTGTCCAATGTGAGGGAGAAACTCTATGCCACAGACATTCATGCCTGTGCATTATTTCTTCTGAAACTGATCACAGTTCCAGGGCTAAAGATTTTGTCAACATGCATCAGGGAGCAAGAAAACCCCTATCAAATTCCCAAAGCAGCTGCTTCCCCATCCTAGAGCTGCCCACTCTGGGTTGTCACTGTCTGGGGACAAATCTGCCTTGTCTCTTGTTTCTAGAGTTCTGTGAGGACAGACACCAGGCTGCATCAGTCACTGTCATGTTTCCATTTGTTAGGGACCCCATGTCTTTCCAGGACCAGGGGATGCTCATGGTCTCCTGAGAAATAAGAGTCTACTCAAGACTCCAGTGGCTGTATTTTCTCACCTAAGGTCCATATACGTGAGGAAGACCATGGCATCAGGACCCACTGTCACAAACATGATCTGACCTGGATCCAGACACCCCAACTTCTAACTCAGCAACCTCTCTAAGTCCTGGGACAGCCACTCCAGACAGATGAGCAGGCCCTGAACACAGGTTCCCCTAGACCAGTCACAGGGAAGGCATTCCTACATCTCCTACATGCTGGGAGTTCTGCCTAGAATGTGACACAGATGAGAGCTTTGGTATTTCGTACTGTCTGGAGTTTCCCTTTGAAACAAGTGCAAAATAGGCTGAATCATTATCCTGGTGGCATCCTGGTATTAGTTCCATTTGGCTTCAGAGAGTCTCTCCAAAATGACAGGTAAGAACCTGGCAGAAGCCCATGTGTTCAGGAAGGAAGTTAAGTATGCAGATGTCACTGAGGGCCCATCCCTCGAGATTTGGTTGGGTGAGTGGAGGGCTAAGTGGTCTACAGCACTCTTTAAACTTGCAGTTTGGTTCCTGCTATCTGCAACTGGATTTTAGGTGCCAATTCCTGAGAGTTTAGGCCAGATATTTTCCTGCTTAATATGTCCTGCAACAGCAGTAGCAAGAATTTCAGCAAGGAGAAACCACTGAATCTATGAGTAGACGGAAGGAGATTTGGTACAGAGAATGGGATGTGGTCAACTCTCTGGGATCCTAGAAATGTACCATGACAACTTGAAATCTTTAACTTTTTAAATGAAAAAATACAAATGGAACCTATCCAGAATACATGATACAGAAGTAACCAAAATACTACAGTAATCCTGCATTTGATAGTCAATGGAAAATTCCAATCAGAAACTTGACTTAGGTATAGGAGCCACTTCTGTGGATGCTGGGGTGCACCAGGTTTCCCTTTTCTTGGGGACAAATCTCAGAAGTATTCACATTGAGCACTGGTTTGGGTGGCCTCCACTATCACCATTTCCTGATCTGCACAAAGAGAGGCTCTAACGCCCATCTCCAAAAGGGATATTAGTAAATACAATTAAGCATAAACAGTGATGTTAAGAATACTGGCAGATGTTAACTTTAAAGATGTGACCAAAATTCTTCTCAAATCACTGGATAATCTTGGCTCTTTATTATTCTAAGTTCTACTGCATGAATTTCAGTTCATTGAATTGAAACTTCCATGGACATGTTGCATGTTGTGAGAGAGTACACTACTAATACAGGTCTCTGGTAGGAACTCAGTAGTTTTTAAAGGGCAGAAAAATTCCAGAGATTGTATTCATGAAAAGCTACTTCTGACCAGAAACCACTGGCAAATACAGTGTGGTTCTTGTCTTCTTAGAAGGAGAGGCTCTGGTGGAGAGATTGTAGGACATAAATTCAACAGATACAGAGCAAGAGAAACAGAGACAAGGACTCAGGGTCCCAAGGTTACTACCCAGTGAGACACACACAGACTGAGCAGTCTGTACATCTGCAAACCAGGAATGAACCAACACTTTTAGAGAGAGAAGCAGTGGGCCTAGATACAAAAGAGGAGCCCAAGAATGCCTATGTTTCTAACCTAGCCTAATAGCTGACTTCTAGGATTCCTCGATGGGAGAAACAGGTCATCACAGATCACTTGATGACCTTAGTGAATATTCAGGTAGTAAGAGAATGTTGAAGACAAAAGAAAAGATAATATATTTATCTTGCACAGTTATGCTTCCAGTGGTTTTGACCACAGTACTTTATCATCCATAACATTGAAATAGAAATCAGAATATTTATTTATTCTTACAACACAAATAATGACTTGAACACTATCAAGTGACACTATTTGCTCAGTTTTGTTTTGGAAAAAAAATCCTCTTCTTCCAGACCTAATTAAGTGGAATGCCATCTCATGTTATTGGATTGAAAACTTTAATATCATTCAAATGGAACCACAAACCTAAGTTGAGCTATAGATTCAATGTGATCCCTGTCAAAACCCAGTTATCCCATTTGCAGGAATTGGCCTCAGATTCATAAAGAAATGCAGGGAACCTGTAATAGTCAATGATCCTTGAAAAAGGAGAACTAAGTTAGAAGATTCACTTTTCAAATTCAAAATTAGTATAAAGATACAATCATCAAAACAGTGTGGCACCAAATAAAGTGCAGAAATAAATCCCCACATTTATAACCAACTGGTTTTCAACAAAAGTGCAAAGTATTCAATGGAAAAAAATAAGTGTTTTCAACAAATAGTTCTGTCACTACAGGACACTCACATACAAAGACTCCTACCTCACTATATTAAAAATTAACTGAAATGGATCACAAAACTCAATGTGTGAGCTAAAACTAGAAAACTCTTCGAAGAAAACATAGGAGTAAGTCTTCATATCTTTGATACAGACAATGTTTTTTTTTCTGAGTCAGGGTCTCAGTGTGTCAACCAGACTAGTGTGCAGTGGAATGAACATGGCTCATTGCATCTTCAACATCTTGGGCTCAGGTGATCGTTCTGCCTCAGCTTACCAAATAGTGAGGACTGCAGGTGTGTACCATCATGCTTGGCTAATGTTTTTTGTAGAGAGGAGGTATTGCTAGGTTGCCCAGGATGGTCTTGAACTCCTGTGCCTCATCAACCTTTCTGCCTCAGCCTCCCAAGGTGCGAGGATTAGAGGCATGAGCCACCTCACCAGCCAATGGTTTCTTAATGACAAAAAAATGCAGGAGACTAGAAAAATAGATCTATTTCACTTCATCAAAGTAAAAAAACCTTGCTAAAGGATACAATTAAGACAGTGAAAAGATAGCTCACCGTATAAAAGAAAGCCTTAATAAATAGTATACTTGATTTTTTGATTTACAAAGTGTATCCAGAATAAAATTAGAACTCTTTTTTTTGTCAGAGTCACTCTCTGTTGCCCAGGCTGGAGTTCCTCAGCCTTTCAAGAAGCTGGGACCACAGGAACACACCCCCACACCCTGCTAATTTTATTTTATTGTAGAAACAAGGTCTTGCCGTGTTGCCCAGGCTTGTCTTGAATGCCTGGGCTTTGGCAAACCTCTCATCTCGGCCTCCCAAAGTGCCAGAGTTACAGGTGCAAGTCACCATACCTGATAAGAACTCTTTTAACTCAACAAAATAAAGAGCCAAATAATCTAAATTAAAATTAGGCAAGAGATTTAAAGACATTTCTCTAAATCAGATAATCACGTGGCTACTAAGCCCACATGGAGATGCCCAACATCTTGGGTCATTAAGAAAACAAATCAAATCCACAATGAGATGCCATTTGATATCCAATTGTACACAAACATTCACAGCCGCATTATTCATGATAGTTCCAAAGTAAAAAAGACCTGGATATTCATTCAACTAATGAATGGATAAACAAAATGTGGTACATTCACACAATGGGATATTATTAACAATAAAATGTGAAAGGACTGCTACATGCTACAACACAGATGAACCTTGACTAGATTATGTTAGATGAAGAAGCCAGTTACAAAAGACCATATAAGGTATGATTCCACTAATATAAAATTTTCAGAAAAGACAGATCCATAGAGTTGGAAAGTAGATTAATGGATGCCAGAAGATGGTGGTAAGGGGAGATTGGGAGTGACTGCTAACAGCGGTGGATGTTTTTTGAGGGCAGATGGGATTTTTCTGGAATGAGATAATGGTGGTGGCTGCACAGCTTTGTAAATAGACTTGTTTTAAAAAATTGAATTTTAGACTTTTAAATGGCCAAAGTGATGAATTTTATGGTATGTAAATTTATCATGATGAAAATCAATCAAGCAATTTTTGCAATAGAAATAGACAACCAAACAAAACACCAGTCCAATACATATTAGTTCAATGGCTATCACTCAAATTTCTTGGAGTCAGGCAAAAGTCTACACCTTCAGTGACCCTGAAAGAAAAAACTGTATTAATGAACTCTCACACACACATTTTTAAAAATCTCAGTTCATGGTCTAGGAACAGTTTTGTATCTTATTTGGATCCTTTTATATCTTATTGCATTCATTTTCCAGATCATTACAATCTCTTTTAGCTCTATTTCAAAAATTAAAAAGTTGCTTAAGTAAGTCTTGGTATATTCAGATTCCATAACCCCACCATCCTTTGGAGGACATCTTTTAAGACCACCAGTAGATGCCTAAAACTTTGGATATTACTGAACCCTATATATACTATGTGCTTTTTCTTTGAGTTGGAGTCTCACTCTGTCACCCAGGCTGGAATGATTCTTCCATATCAGTCTTCCAAGTAGCTGGAACTACAGGCATGTGCAGCCATGCCTGGCTAGTTTTTTAATTTATTGTAGAGATGAGGTCTCAACAAATAAATAAAAAATTATTTATTTGGCTGGTTGCAAATACTATGTGCTTTCTTACACATGCTTATCTATGATAAAGCTTAATTTGCACATTAGGCACAGTAGGACATTGACAACTATAACTAACAATAATAAAATAGAACAATTATAACCTGCTATAATAAAAGTTATCACATACTGTGGCTGAAATTTTTGCAGTTTGAGGTGTAACACACAACTGACATGCATTTCTTTTTTCTTCTTCACAATTTCGCAGAAGATTCATTCTTACTATATATCTTAGTAATGTCTGCATACAATTGTTTTTCTGTCATTATTAAACTAGAAAACTTTCACCTTTTTACTTAAAGGAAGCATTTTATGCTAGCGGGAGTGAGGACCAAACTTCACCTGTATGCAGCCTACTTATGTAGTTAATCTTCACCTGTACCCCACATTCCTATAATAAAATAAATTTAAAAATTAAAATAAATAAATATTTTTTAAATAAAGGAAGCACTTATGGATTCTCTTTGGCATATACAAATTGATAGCATCATTACACTTGCACTTCGGACCATTGTTAAGTACAATAAGTGTTCCTTGAACAGAACACAATACCAAGAGTCACTCTGATAATTAAGGTGGCTACTAAGTGACTAAGGAGTGTGGATATACTGGGCAAAGGGATGACTCACAACACAGGTGGGGTGGGACTGAATGGTGGGAGATGTCATTCCACTACTCAGGAAGCATTTATTTCTGAAATTTTTCATTTAGTATTTTCTGCTCACAATTGACCATAGGCAACTAAATCTCAGTCCAAAAAAGAAAAGAAAAGAAAAGAATAGAAAAACTGTGGATTCTGTACAGCAATAAAACTCTGCCATTAGAAAGTTTGAGATGATTCTATGCTTCCTGAACTAAAAACAATTTCAAATAATTATATTTAAAAAGCAAAAGAGTGAGGTATTTATGTATGCAAGTTATAACCAGAAACAAGTCACTTATTTCCCCAAAGCAATTCCACAATGTTTAATACAATTTAGGCATTCTCATAATCCTGTACAATCATTTGGTTTTATTGGGTTTTCATCACCTTTTACAAATGAGGAAACTGAGGCAAAGAGTGACTTCTTCACTCACCCAAAGTCACAGTCAGTAGCAGGGTCGGGGTCAGCGTCTGACCTGAGCATTCTAGCCACAGAATGCCTGCTCCCCCAGCTCCTGCTGCTTCTTATCCTGTCTCCATGATCTTCCAGGCACAGAACCTTCTGGAAGGTCACACTAGAAAGTATAGATAGTAAATAGCTCAGAGGAGGACAACAAGTGCTAAGAACGGAAAAAGAGCTTTTGCTTTACATTTTATTTATTAAAAGGGAACTTCTCACATATATAAACTAACAGAAAACAGCATCTATGCCAAGTTGAATAGCATAAGAATAAATAATCCAAAGATTACAAATAAAACATTAAATAAGATTGCAGAATAAAAATACACACTTTTTATCAAAATAAGTAAAAATCCCATATTTTCCCCCAAAAAAGACAGTAATCAAATAGGAAATTTGGAGTGAGGGGACTAATATATGGAAAATACAGTGGACACAGAGCCTCAAATCACCATGCAACATGAAATTTCCAATGTCAAATACTCTCAACAAACATTCTATGGGAAAATGTTTAAATATTTTCAGACGGTTTAATTCTTAAAACATTTGACTGGGCTCGGTTGCTCAGCCTGTAATTCCAGCACTTTGGGAGACCAAGGTGAGTGGATTGCCTGAGCCCGCAGATTCAAGGCCAGCCCGGGCAACTTGGCAAGTCCTCGTCTCTACAATAGATAAAAAATTAGTCAGGCATGGTAGTGTGCTCCTGTAGTTCCAGCCACTTGGAAGGCTGAGGTGGAAGAATTGCCAGAGCCTAGGAGGTTGATGCTGGAGTGGCCATGAATAAAACATCTGATTTACAAAATACAAATATGAAGATGTGTAAAAAATGTGTAAAAATCATGTGTTGACAACTTAGACATACCTGAACTACCTGAAATTTTTGAGATCCATAGTTCCAAAATATTTGTTACACCTGCCTACACAATTATATACATATTCAGTTTTGTTATTGTTGTTATTTTAGTCAGGGTCTCACTCTGTTGCCCAGGCCAGAGTGCAGTGGCACAATTATGGCTCAAAGAAGCCTCAACCTCCTGGGCTCAGGCAATCCTTCCACCTCAACCTCCCAAGTAGCTGGGACTACAGGTATGTGCCATAATGCCTGGTTAACTAAAAAAGATAAGATAAACACTTTATTTTTTAGAGACAAGGACTCACTCTGTTGCCTAGGCTGCATGTAATGTTTTTAAACAAATACTCTTTTTAAAAAAACTACCTCTGCCCACCATCAAAAATGCTCCTTTATAACTTAGTCTGCCTCTAACAGGAACACACTGCTTTGGCATCATAAATCCACATGCTCCCAGGGTCGCCATTATCTCAACCCACTAGGTCCCACCACAATTCATGTCTGCTCCTCCATTGTGCATCCAAATGTCCTTTGTCACCCAAAGCACCTTGTAACACTACTGAACTCACTGATACGATGAAATGCTCACAAGAAACTGAGGACACAAGGGCTTGGGCTCTTTGATGTCCCTTCTCATCAGAGAAACCCAAGTTCAAGGAGGACAATCATGGAGTCCAGGAGCAACATGCAAGTTATAAAAACTGGGAGTGCAAGATGACCCCAGAGGACCAAGGGATTGGAGTCATCTAGCTTGAAAGATTGGTTGCAAGATGGACAGGGAAAGGCCTGAGACCCTGGATCAAGAACACAAGTGCCTCCTCCTCTTCTCTGGGGTTCAGAGGAGATGAAATCCAAGTGAAAGAGGTTGATACAAGTAGTTCCAAAATGGTAGTGGGGGTGAGGAACAAGGTTAGATGAGACCTGGCATGGTTTAAAACAACCAGAGCAGGATAGTGCATAAAAAGAGTTATAATTAAGTCTATCTGGTATAGTAAGGCTAATTATTTGAAGACACTTCTGTGTCCTATACTAATCTTGATACATGAATGGCGACTTCTTTTCCTGACCCTCTGGGGACTAGACCAAGGACTGATCTGACACAGGTCAAAATTTTACAGTAGTAAAACTGTCTTTGCCAATGATGGGTGATAATGTGGGTTGGGGGTGAAATTGGAACTTTTAAAGTGATTGTGTTCCCCTTCCACTATATGGGAGACCAGAACACACACATAAGTTACTTAGGAGATACATTGATGCTCACTGTCTCTGGTCAGGTAAGACAGAAGCAACACCTCTATTTGAAAACTCAACCACAGTCAAATGACATTGACATTTAATTTATTTCTCTGCTGGACTTGGACAAATTTGGAGGCAGGAGCTCAGACAACTTAACTCAGACTGTAGCCAGTACATGACACCTTTCTGCATTACCTTAACGTGCTCTCTCTTGTATGTTTGTAGGTACATGGACTAGTATTCATTGTTAGAAAGGCCGCTCTTCCTAATACTGTCTCTTCTTGTGATGTATCTTACCATTTACCAGTTTACCTGTTTTATTATATTCATGTGACTTTTGAGAATAAAACAATAATTCATATACTTGGTTTTAAAATTTTTGTTTCTTACACTTGAGTGGACTTCATGAGAATAGGCAAATGATCACCTTGTGTGTCCTCTTTGCCATAATTTCCCTGTGCTTAAAACAATACCTGACATATAGCAAACACTTGCTCCCCCCTTCAAATGTACAACTACTACGAGGAGGGATAGAAGAGATGTCTAATTTGCTCATTAAGACCACACATCTGTCCCTGTAGTGTCTGTAGGCACTGAAATCTATACTCAGGTTAGAATCTTCTGGAAGCCCAGATTAAACTGGATAGAGGTTTCTTGGAAGGACAAGTGACAACAAGAAACAAGGAGGATGTGATTTTCATTTAACTTATTTCTTTGCTGGACTTGGATACATTTGGAGGCTGGACCTCAGACAATTGACTCCATTGAGGGACCATGGCCGGTACATGACACCCTTCTGCATCGCCCTGACATCCTCTCTCCAATGTAACTGTAGGTACAATTTTCAGGAATTGATTCCACGATGGCGCGGAGTTAAGCCCAGCAGGATCTTGCAGCCGCTGCGGCCTCCCTGGAACTCTGCCCTGGGCTCCCGGCAAGATGGAATCCCATACTGGCTTCCCCGGAGCACCAGAAAAAATGGGTATAAAAGTGACCATGAGGTGGCGCCGGACATCAGGACGGCACCTTGTTGGGTCCAGGTCACCGACTGGCCAGGGTTCACAACCTGTCCGGATCGCCCTCAGACCGCATTTCTTGATCTGGGTGATTGCTGGGTGACCCACCCACCCCTGGTAGGGACACTTGGGAAAATTTGGGGATAGCCTCCTGTGATCACCGGGCAGAAGTTCCTGGAGGCCTGAGGGAGATGTGAAAATTTTCTAGAGTCTCATGGACACTCCCAAGTACCAAATGGGATCAAAACCGGATGGTGACTTCTTCCATGGACCTCTACCTCTCAGGTCTCATTGACTGGTCCCTGCCTCTGGAGGAGTCTTAAAATTATTTCCCAAGACTCTTCGGGCGACCTGGGTCCCCTAGCTCATGTGTCATTATCTTCAGTAAATCAAACACTTTCCCTGAATTGAAAAACTTTAGTCAATGTTATTAACAATAAACAGCAGTAATAAAAATAATCATGAATAACAACAAGGATAATTAAAGTAATCATCGGTTCTCTGATCTCATAGTGTATACTGGGAATACCCAGCAAGTCTGGCATTTACAATGCTCTGGGAAGAAAGCAACTTCTGCGGAAGTTAAGAACTGTATCTCCAGGTAGAGCTGCCTAGAGCTGGCTCTGAGGGTCCTGTGTAACTGCTGGGTCCCTGCTTTCCCACAAAGCCCCCACCTTCCTCAAAGGGGAGGAGCCCAGGTAGATGCCAGTGTTTGACAAATGCAGGCTGGATTTTCTAAAGGGGGAGCCAGAGTGAGGGTGCCCTGAATCACCTCATCTTTGCCTCCCTTTCAGTTTTACTATCCCAGGCACCCCTAGTGCCTGCTCCCCAGGCAGGCTGGAGGCACTGTCAGCTCTGGGGAAGGACAGCAGGCACAGGGAGATGGAGGAGGGCAGGCAGAGAGAGGATCAGCCACACAGAGATGAGAGGAACAGAGAGGGAGAGGCATGGAAGGAAGGAAAGCAACCAGTGCACAGACAAGGAAAGAGAGAGGCAAACATAATCTTGTGAGGCAGTGAGGCAGAGAGCAACACCCCTCTAAAGCCTAACAAAATAAAATTCTTCCCAGGATAGAGATAAGGACTTTCCCATCATAGAAAGAAATTACGTTTGAAAGGAATGTGGCCCTCAATCTGTAGTGCGTATGTGTAACTCAACTGCAACTTTGAGCTGTGAAAAACTCAATCGTAATATTACCAATATAGGGGAAACAGAGAAGCTAAAAAGGCATAAAAGGCAATGTCCCCCTGTGCTCAGAGTTCAGTTTTTGGATGTCAATCCGCTGAGCCTGTGCTGGCATGAATAAACGCTGTTTCCTGGCAAAGAAACTTTGGTGTTCTGTCTCTGTGAAAAATCCTGGCACACTTGAACTTCCCAACTAGATGTCAAGCATTTTATGGGTGACTGAGAACCCCAAGCAAAACACACATGAAGCTGGATGCATAGAAAACCTCAATAGAACAAAATTGGGAATTCGTCCCATAAAATTAGGATTAGACAACGAAAGACATGATCACAGTAGTCACTGGAAAATTAAGAAATCTACTCATACATATCCTTTACACCAAATATGAAATCAGGAAGGAAATAACCAATTTGGGGGTGGGGGACTGATGCAACTACAATGGGGAAAAAGTTGAAAACCTAGATGGCTAGAGAAATTAGAGAGGCATCGAAATACAAGAGAGAGAAGGATGGACTGATGTATTCATAGATAAGGGAAAGACAGGTAGAACCTCGAGTGACAAGAGAGTCTGCAGAAAGAAGAGAGAGAAGGGAGCAGGGAGAGACTGAGGGATAGGAGAGAAATTGGGAGAACCTGGAAGGGGCAGGCAGAGGCTCAACCTGAGAGAGAGAGGAGGATGGGTAACAGGAAGGGAAGAGATGAGAGATCAGGAAAGAAGTGGGGAGAGACAGAGGGAAGAAAGAGGTGGAGGGAGAGGAAGAAGGGAGGGAAGGAGGCAGAGTTGGGAGAGAGGTTGAAACAGGGAGGGATGGGGAGAAGTGTGGAGAGGTGACAAGTGTTGAGAAGAGTCAGAATAATGGGAGAAGGGGGTGAAACAGGGAGAGACTAGGGGATGTAAGGAAAGAGGAAGAGGAGACAGAGACAAACAGAGATGGGGAGAATCCAGTAGACAGAGGGTGACAAGAGGCAGGAGGCTGGGAGGAGATAGGGGAGGCAGGGAGAGGCAGCACCATAGTGACCCAACAACCTTCAGCAGGTGAATGGGTAAACACACTGAGATACAGCCATCCGATGGCATCTTGCCCAGCAATGAAAGGGAATTAACTACTGATATATGCAATGATGGATGACACACGTGTTATGAGAAAGGAACCAGTCTCAAACTCAGAGAACAAGTATGGCACAATGAAAGGATGGCTTTTACCATATGTAAATTATGAGCGGCTCACCTCTCATAATTTACAAAAAATGTGGCTAATAAAAAAATTGAGCTATTTTAGGTTTGTTGTGGGTGTGCTTGGTCCAAGTTACTTTTTGTAGAAAATCTCAATATAAACAGTAATTTTTTAATATTTTTATTTTATTATTATTATTGTTATAAAGATATAGGGTACAGTTCAGGGTTAGTTATGCAGACACTGATCATGCAGGTACCCTTATTGATGAGGTGTGCCCCTCCCTCCCCTAGCGGTTTCCCTCAACTGCTAACCCACACTCCACCCCTGATAGTTTTCCACTACTGCCAATCCCTTTCTTATTGTATTATAATTGTTCAAGTTCCACAAATGAGTGAGAACATATGGTATTCTGTTCTTTGTTTCTGTGCTAGATCACCAAGTGTGATCGACTCTAAATACATCCAAGTTGCTGTGAATTCCATATATTTGTCCTTCTTTTTGACTGCATAATATTCCTTTGTGTATATGTACCACATTGTAAAAAATCCAGTTCAGCTTTGATGGGCAGCTCAGTTGGTTCCACATTTTTACTATTGTGAATAGAGCTGCAACAAACCTACTTGTACAGGTATCTTTTTTGTAGAATGATTTGAGTTCCTCTGGTATATTCCCAATAGGGGAATAGCTGGGTATTATGGAAGGTCAATTTCTAGTTCTTTCAGAAATTGCCACACTGTCTTTCAAAGAGATTGTACTAGTGTACGTTCCCACCAGCAGTGTAGAAGTGTTCCTTTTATCTGTATCCTTGCCAGTATCTGTTGTTGTTTGTTTTATTAATGATGGCCATTCTTACTGTGGTTAGGTGGTATCTCAATGTGGGTTTGATTTGCATTTCTCTGATGATGAGTGAGGCTGAGCACTTTTTCATGTGTCTGTTGGCTGCCTGTATATCTCCTTTTGAGAAGCATCTATTCATGTTTTTTGTCCAATTTTTAATGGGGCTGTTTGTTTTTATCCCTTCAGCGCATTTGAGTTCCTTGTAGATTCCAGATGTTAGGCTTTTGTTAGATATACAGTTGGCAAATATTTTTAAACCATCCTGTGGGCTGTCTCCCTGCTTTCTTTCTGTTTTTTTTTTTTTGAGTTGGAGTCTCACTCAGTCGCCCGGACTGGAGTGCAGTGGCCGATCCCAGCCACTGCAGCCTTGCCTGCTGGGCTCCGGCGATCCTTCTGCCTCAGCCTTCCGAGTAGCCAGATTACAGACATACGCTACCATGCCCGGCTGATTTTTTGATTTATTGTAGAGATGAGGTCTCGCTGCCAAGGTGGGTCTCGAACCCATGGGCTCCAGCAATTCACTCACCTCAGCCTCCCAAAGGCGTGGGATTACAGGCTGAGCCACCGAGCCTAGCTCTCCCTGCTTTTTTAATGGTTTCTTGTGTTTTGCAGAAGCTTGTTAGTTTGATGAGGTCCCATTAGTCTGTCTTCTTTCTTAAGATATGGGTTCTGATCAGGAATTAGTTGCCAGTTCCAACTTCCATAAGGGTATCTCCTGTGTTTTCCAGGATTCTTATAGTTTGAGGTTTTATGTTTAGGTCTTTGATCCATTTAGAGTTAATTTTGGGGTATGGTGATGGGTAGGGATCCTGTTTCAATCTTCTGCATGTGATCAGTCAGTTTCTCCAACACCATTTACTGAATAGATTCTCCTCCCCCCAGTGGTTGTTGTTGAAGCCTTTGTCAAAGATGAGTTGGTTGAGAAATTGAGGCTTTGCTTCTGGAATCTCTGTCTTGTTCCATTGGCCTATATGCCTGTTCTTGTACCAATACCAGACTTTTAATTACTGTAGCATTATAGTAAAGTTTGAAGTCCAAAAGTGTGATACCTTCTGCTTGGTTTCTTTTACTAAGAATTGTTTTGGCTATTCATGGTCATTTATATTTCCATATGAATTTCTGTATTGTCATTTTCAAGTCTGAGAAGAATGATGTTGGTAACAATGGGTATTGCATTGAATCTGTAGATTGCCTTTGGTAGGATGGGCATTTTAGCAATGTTGATTCTTTCCGTCCCTGAGCATGGCATATTTCTTCATTCCTTTGTAATTCTTGGATTTCTTTGAGGGGCATTTTGTAGTTCTCATTGTAAAGGTCTTTCACTTCTTTGGTTAGGAAGATGCTGAGGTATTTCTTTTTTGTGTGTCTATTGTGAATGGAATTGTGCTTTTGATTTGGGTCTCTGCATGCTTGCTCGTATATAGGAATGCAACTGTCAAAGATGGTGCTGGGGCAGCTTGGTCTCTGAGACCCTCCATGAAGGAGAACACACATAAACCCTCTAGCTCCCTCCCGGGGGCTGCAGCTCCTATCATCAGCAACCTGCTCTTCACATGAAGCTCAGCCATGGCCACCACTCAAATACCTTGGCGGTATGAACCACTGCTGCAGCCATGGATGCCGTCACTGCAGCCATCACCCCACCCATGCCTGAGGTGACCCATGACCTCGGACTGTGAAATCCTCACAGCATGATCTACTGAGATAGCTGCCACTGCTGCCATTGCCATCTTCTGCCCCTCACCCATAGCCAGGCTCATGGAACTCCTTCCCTGTACTGTGAGGTGGCTGCCACTACCACCGCTACCATTGCCTGCTCCCTCCTGTCCTGGGAAGCCTCAGACCTCCACTAACCCGGGGCTGGATCGCATGGCAGACTCCAGCTGCTGTGAATAAAGATCAACTAGATCGGTGAGACAGCACCACCTGCTGGGGATCAAAGGTAACAACATCAAAATGGGAAAAACAGAAGCTCTTCCCCCTTGATAAATAGACAGACCAGATCTGAGTGATAGACTGGTCAGGGAACCCCGATCTAAACCAACCTCCACAGCAGGCCAGGGACAGCCGATCCTAACTGTGAACAAATCTACCAGCCTGCAAAGGCAGCTAGAAATCAGAGCAGAAAGGACATTGGACTTAAAGGAAGTCTCAGAGTGTACTTGGTTGGTTCTGTTAGTTTACAGACTTTATTCTATTCCTTTCGTTTTGTTCTTTTTTTTCTCTGTAAACCCCATCTTTGTATAGAAGAATAGGACACTAATAAGGAGGTTGGTTAGCTTGTATTAGCATCATTGTATATTGTAGTTTTTTGTGTGGTTATTGGCTAGTTTGTAATCATTGTTACTGTTTTTTCTTTTTAGTTGTTTCAGTCTTTGTGTCTCTTTTCATTTGTTAGTCAGTACCTTGCCTGTTTTCCCTCTTACTCCTCTGTCTCTCCACCTCCCTCTCCCCCACACTGCCTGCTCCAGTTTCTTCCCTGTGTTAACTTCATTTTGCTTTCAGAGAGTAAACCAACAACCCCACTGCATGGACACATTCCAAGGCAGTGGGAAGTGGGTTTCAGATTATCCATACACCTGTCAGCACATACCAGGATCTGCAGATAGATTTTGAATCACAGCTCCCCCCTTAATTAAATCTCAAAAATGAAAAAAGGACCTCCTCCAACCTGCAGTCCAACTCCCGAATTGAACAAATCAAGAGGATATACATAAGGAAGAATAGGAGATTGAACAAACAGAAGTAAAAAAAAAACCCCTTCACCCCTGAATAGCAGAATTAAAGAAGATGGAGAAGGGGAAGGAAGGGAAAAGTAGGGAGGAAAACTCTGCACAAATGAAAAAAACCAAAAGAAGAATATAGGACTCACACAGACCCCTGGGAGGTCAGACACTGAGAAAACAGACTTCAGAATGCAAACAATGAAGAGCCCCCAGAATGACTGGTCACATACAACAAACCCAGACATCAAGACATTATAGAATTAAAAAATTGAGGAGAAACAAAAGGAAAACTGGAAAGAGCTGATGACAGAAATAACAGCAGTAAAGAATACTGTGATGGAAATAAAAAACAAAATAATAAGCATGGAAAACAGAATTAGCCAAGCAGAAGAATGAATCTCAGGGCTTGAAGATCAAAATACAGAAATAACCCAAACTGTCAAAAACATAGGAAAGAAGCTTAAAAAGACAGAAAAAAAATCTTCAAGAGATGAACGATCATTCTAGGGGCTCTTCATTGTTTATGTTCCAAAGTTCCTTTTCTCAGTGTCTGATCTCCCAGGGGTCTGTGTGTGACCTGTATTCTTCTTTTGGTTTTTCTTCATTTGTGCAGATTTTTCTTCCCTACTTTTTCCTTCCCTCCCCTTCTCCATCTTCTTTAATTCTGTGGAGGGGTTGCATTTACTTCTGTTTGTTCAATCTCCTATTACTTTAAGAGATCGAACCTAAGAGTAATTGGCCTTCCTGAGGCAGAGAGAGAAACAGAAGCCACACTGGAACAAACATTTCATGAAATCATTCAAGAAAACTTCCCTCATCTCATCAGTGATGCAAAAATTCAAACACAAGAGATTCAGAGAACCCCTGCAAGACAACCAATGAGAAGACCAACTCCCAGACATATAATAATTTGCCTAAACAAAGTAGGCATAAAATAAAAAATCCTAAAGACAGCAAGAGAAAAAGGTCAGACTACCTACCAGGGAAGGCCAATTAGAATAGCAGCAGATTATCTACAGACACCCTTCAGACTAGGTAAGCTTAGAGCCCAATATTGAAAGTTCTAAAAGATAAACAATTTCAACTGAGAATAACCTACCCAGTCAAGTTAAGCTTCATCGGTGAGGGAGAATTAAAATCTTTCCCAGAGCTGGGCTTGCTGGCTCAGCCTGTAATCCCATGCCTTTGGGAGGCTGAGGTGAGTGAATTGCCTGAGCCCACGGGTTTGAGACCAGCCTGGGCAGAGAGACCTCAACTCTACAATAAAATCAAAAGATCAGCTGGGTGTGGTAGTACATGCCTGTAGTTCCGGCTACTGGGAAGGCTGAGGCAGAAGGATTGCCGGAGCCCAGCAGGTCGAGGCTGTGGTGGCCAGGAGCAGCCACTGCACTCCAGTCTGGGCGACAGAGTGAGATTCCAACTCAAAAAAAATAAATAAAATAAATAAAATAAAATCTTTCCCAGATATCCAATCCCTAAACACTTATTCTGCCACTAGACCACCTCTATAAGAAACACTTAAGAAAGTATTGAACACAGAAGAAAAGGAAAAAGAACAACAACGTTCTTCACAAGAGTACAGGAAAAAGAGTTAAAACACACATGAATGAACCCCAAAACCAAAAGAAAGACAACAAACAGGAACATCAACAACAACTCTGTAAGAACCTTATGCTAGGGATCAACTCTCACATTTCAATAATTAGCCTGAATGTGAATGGACTAAATGTACCACTGAAAAGACATTGAATGGCAAAATGAATAAAGTATCACCAGGCAACAATATACTGCCTTCAAGAGACTCACCTCACTAGAAAGGACACTCACAAACTCAAAGTAAGAGGATGAGAAACAAATTTTCAGGTGAACAGAACACAAAAGAAAGGAGGAGTTGTGATTTAATCTCAGACAAAATACACTTTAAACTATCAAAAATTAAAAAAGATACAGAAGGCCACTAAATAATGATAAAAAAGTTCAATCCATCAACAAGAAATATCCATTTTAAATATATATTCATCCAACATAGGAGCACCAACTTGCATAAAGCAGCTTCTAGGCAAACTTGAAAAAGATATTGACACTAACACTATCATAGCTGGGGACTTTAATACCCCACTCACAACCCTAGACAGATGATCAGTACAAAAAATCAGCAATGAGATCCAGAACCTCAATGTGACTCTTGACTAAGTGGACCTAATTGATACCTACAAAATACTCCACCCAACAACCACAGAATGTACATTGTACTAATTACCACATGGAACATACTCTAAGATCGACCACATACTTGATCATAAATCAAGCATAAGGAAATTTGAAAAGATTGAAATTTTGCCATGCACCTTCTTGGCCACAGTGGAATAAAAATAAACATCAACACCAACAAGGTTCCCCCCAAACCCACAAAGACATGGACACTAAACAGCATAATGCTAAGCAACTCCTGGGTCAATGATGAAATCAAAACAGAGATTAAAACATACCTGGAAACAAATGAAAATGAAGAAACATCTTAGCAAAGTATCTGGGATGTCATGAAATCTGTAGTAAGAGGGGAAGTCATATCTCTACAAACGCACATGAAGTGAATGGAAGGATCACAAATTAAAAGCCTAACAAGTCACCTAAGGAAGCTGGAAAAGCAAGACCACCAAAACCCTAACTTCAGCAGAAGAATCCAGATCACCAAAATAAAAGCCCAAATCCAGGACATAGAAGACAAAAAGATAATACAAAAAAATCAATGAAACAAAAAGCTGGTTCTTTGAAAGGATAAACAAGATTGATGGTCCCCTAGATAGACTGACTAAGAAAAAGAGAGAAAAAGCCCCAATAAACACAATCAGAAACACAAAAGATGAAATCACATCTGACCCTGAAGAAATACAAAAGATATGAGAGACTACTGTGTACACTTGTATGGAAACAAACTTGAAAATCTTAAGGAAATTGAGGATTTTCTGACATCACACAACCTGCCTAGGTTAGAACAAGAAGAAATAGATATCCTAACTAGACCAATAACAATCACAGAAATTTACTATGTCATAAAAAAACTACCTTAAAAAAAAAGCCCTGGACCAGATGGCTTTCCAGCAGAACTCTACAAGACATTTAAGGAGGAGCTGATACCAATCCTTCTGAAAGTATTCCATGCAATTGAGGAAGATGAAACTCTCCCCAAATCATTTTATGATGCTAACATCACAATGATACCCAAGCCAGGTAAAGACCCAACAAAAAAAGAGAACTACAGGCCAATACCTTTGATGAACATAGATGCTAATATTCTCAGCAAGATCCTAGTAAGCTGAATGCAACAACACATCTCAAAAATCATCCCACATGACCTAGTAGGCTTCATCCCTGGGACACAAGGCTGGTTCAACATTCGTAAAACCATAAATGCAATTAAATATATCAACAGATGTCAAAACAAAAACCACATGATTATATCATTAGATGCAGAAAAATCTTTTGATATAGTACAGCACACCTTCTTGAAAAAAACCCTCAACATCTAGGCATATGTGGAACATACCTCAAAATAGTAAAAGCCATCTATGAGAAACCTACAGCTAGCACACTCCTAAACAGACAAAAATTGGAACCATTTCCCCTGAAAACTGGAGCAAGACAAGGATGCCCACTCTCACCCCTCCTGTTCAATATAGTATTGGAAGTCCTGACCAGAGCAATCAGAAAAGAGAAGGAGATCAGGGGTATCCAAATAAGAAAGAGGAAATCAAGCTATCTCTCTTTGCAGATGACATGATTTTGTACCTTGAAAACCCAAGAGGTTCTGTCAAAAACCTCCTTGCTCTGATAAAGGACTTTGGCAAAGTCTCAGGGTATAAAATAAATGCGTGAAAGACAATTGCATTTCTTTAGACCAATAATAAACAAACAGACACCCCAATAAAAAGCACAATCCCATTCACAATAGCCACAAAAAAATGAAATACCTTGGCATCTTCCTAACGGAGATGTGACAGACCTTTACAATGAAAACAACAAAACACTGCTCAAAGAAATCAAAGATGACACAAACAAGTGGAAAAATTTCCATGCTCATGGACTGGAAGAATCAACATTGGGAAGATGTCCATCTTACCTAAGGCAATCTACAGATTTAATGCAATACCCATCAAATTACCAGCAACATTCTTCCCAGATCTAGAAAAAACAATACAGGAATTCATATGGAAACACAAATGGGCAAGAGTAGCCAAAACAATCCTCAGCAAAACAAAACAAAACAAAACAAAAAACAAAGCAGGGGGTATCATGCTACCAGACTTTAAACTTTTCTATAAAGCTACAATAATAAAAACAGCTTGGTATTGGCACAAGAACAGGCATATAGACCAATGGAATAGAATTGAGATTCCAGAAGCAAACCCTCAATTTCTCAACCAATTCATCTTCAACAAAGACTCTTCCACCCACCACTGGGGAGAGGACAATCTATTCAGTAAATGGTGCTGGGAAAACTGGCAGACCATACACAGAAGATTCAAACAAGACCCCATCTATCCCCATACACAAAATTAACTCTAAATAAACCAGATTCCTAAAAGTAAAACCTCAAACCATAAGAACTTTATAAAATGCAGGACATGCCCCTATGGAAGTTGGAACTGGCATCCATTTCCTGAGAAAAAACCAAAATGCATGGACCATAATGATAAGATAGACAAGTGGGACCTCATTAAACTGACTAGTTTCTGCAAAGCCAAAGAAACCATCAACAGAGCAGGGAGACAGCCCACAGACTGGGAAAAAGTTTTTGACAACTCCATGTCTGACAAAGACCTAACATCTGGGATCTACAAAGAACTCTAACATGCTGAAAAGAAAAAATCAAACAACCCCATTACAAAGTGGACAAAAGACATGAACAGACACTTCTCAAAAGAAGATATACGAGCGGTCAACAGTTGCATGAAGAAATATTCAACCTCACTAGATATCAAGGAGATGCAAATTAAA
This sequence comes from Carlito syrichta, assembly GCF_000164805.1. Taxonomy (NCBI): domain Eukaryota; kingdom Metazoa; phylum Chordata; class Mammalia; order Primates; family Tarsiidae; genus Carlito; species Carlito syrichta. The sequence continues at coordinate 78,520 of NW_007251637.1, forward strand.
ACTATACTGAGATAACACGTAACTCCAGTCAGAATGGCCATCATCAATAACTCAAAAAATAGCAGATGCTGGAGAGGATGTGGTGAAAAGGGAACACTTCTACATTGTTGGTGGTAGTGTACACTAGTGCAGCCTCTGTGGAAATCACTGCGGTGACTTCTAAAAGCTCAGAAATCGACCTTCCGTAAGACCCCACAATCCTCCTACTCAGAATATACCCTGAAGAACAGAAATTATTCTATAAAAAAGATACCTGCACACGTATGTTTATCACAGCATTGTTCACTATAACAAGATCATGGACCCAACAATGCTGTCCATCAAAAGAGGACTGCATTATAAAAATGTGGTACATATACACAATGGAATATTACACAGCCATAAAAAAGAACAAAATTATGAATTTTACAGCAACCTGGATGGAATTAGAGTTTATAATACTGAGTGCTCTCTCACAGAAACAACGACCTGAGTATTACATGTTCTCACTCATAAGTGGACCTTGAACAACTATCATAATACTGTAAGAAAAAGAATGACAGTGGTGGGAAACTATGGGGAGGGCAGGGAGGGGAAGGGAGGTGGGATTAACAGTAGTCAATATCTGTTTGGGGATGAGGTGGGAACACCTCATCAACAAGAGTACCTGCACAAAGTATATTTGTATACCTAATCCTTAACTGCATCCCACAATTTTAAAATTAATATGTATTTTAAAAATAGGAATGCAACTGTCGTTTGCATATTTATTTTCTTTTGTGAGACTTTGCCAAAGTCCTTTATCAGTGCAAAGTTGGGTTTTGGCAGAATCTCTTGAATTTTCAAGGTATAGGAGCATATCATCAGTAAAGAGGGATAACTTGACTTGCTCTTTTCCTATTTGGAACACCTAATTATCTTCTCCTGTCTCATTGCCTGAGCTAGGACTTCCAACACAATGTTGAACAAGAGGGGTCAGAATGGGAAGCCACTGTCTTGTTCCAGTTTTCAGGAACTGTCCATTTGACAATATGTTAGCTGTGGGTTTATCATAGATGACACATACTATTTTGAGGTATGTTCCTTTTTTACCTAGATGTTTGAGGGTTTGTATTAAGAATAGATGATGGATTTTTCAAAAGTTTTTTCTGCATCTAATGATATAATCATGTGGTTCTTGTTTTTACATCTTTTGATGTATTTAATTACATTTATGGTCTTGCAAATGTTGAACCAGCCCTGCATCCTGGGAATGGAACCTATTTGTTCCTGCTAGATGATTTATGAGATTTTTTTTGGATCTGAGTTGCTAGAATCTTGTTGAGGACTTTTGCATCTATGTTCATAAGGGATATTGGCTTGTAGTTCTGTCTCACTTTCTCTCTTTTTTTGGATCATTACCCATTTTGGGTATCAGTGTGATGTTAGCTTTGTATAATGATTTGGGGACAATTCCATCTTACTCAATTGCTTGGAAAACTTTCAATAGGATTGGTATCAGCTCCTCCTTGTATGTTTTGTAGAATTATGCCGGAAATCCATCTGGTCCAGGACTTTTTATTTGTAGGTAGCTTTTGTAACAGAGTCAATTTCCTGGGTTGTTATTGGTCTATTTAGTGTATGAATGTCTTCTTTTTTCAACCTGGGGAGGTTGGGTGATGTCAGAAAGTCCTGCATTTCATTGAGGTATTCAAGTTTGTTTCCATATAGGTATATATAGTAAGCTCTGATAATCTTTTGCATTTCTTCAGGGTCAGTTGTGATCTTTTGTATTTCTGACTGTGTTTATTTGGACTTCTTCTCTCTTTTTCTTGGTCAGTCTGGCTAGGGGTCCATCACTCTTGTTAATTCTTTCAAAGACCCGGATTTTTGTTTTGTTGATGTTTTCTAAGATATTTTTGTCTTCTATGTCTCGTATTTAGGTTCTTATTTTGATGATTTGGATTCTTCTGCTAAAGTTGGGGTTTTGGTGGTCTTCTCTTTTCAACTCCCTTAGGTGATTTATTAGGTCAACATCTGATCTTTCCATTTTCTTGATGCCTGCTTGTAGAACTATAAATTCTCCTCTTAGAACTGTTTTCATGGGATCTCAGAGGTTTTGTTAAGAAGTTTCTTCATTTTCATTTGTTTTCAGGAATATTTTAATGTTTTATTTGATTTCAGTGTTGACCCAGGAGTTGTTCAGCATTATGCCATTTAATGTTCGTGTCTTTTTGGACTTTGGGGAAATTTTTTGTTGTTGATATTTATTTTTATTCCACTGTGATCTGAGAATGTGCATGGCAAGATTTCAACCTTATGGAATTTGTTTATACTTGATTTATGGTCAAGAATGTGACCTATTTTAGAGTATGTTCTATGTGTGATGAGTAGAATATGTATTCTGTGGTTGTTGGGTGGAAAATCTGTAGGTATCTATTAAATCCATTTGGTCAAGTGTCAAGTTTAGGTTCTGGATCTCCTTGTTAATTTTTTGCCTCGATGATCTATCTAGGGCTGTTAGTGGGGTATTCAAGTCTCCTACTATAATAGTGTTAGAGTCAATATGTTTTTTTAGTTTACTTAGTTGTTGCTTTATAAATACTGGTGCTCCTGCATTGGGTGCATATATGTTTAGGATGGATATTTCTTGTTGATGGGTTGAACATTTTATCATTATGCAGTGTCCTTTCGCATTTTTTAAAATTTTTGGTATATTAAAGCTTGTTTTGTCTGATATTAAGATTATGACTCTAGCTTTCTTTTGTGATCCATTGGCCTGGAAGCTCATTCTCCATCATTTAACTTTGAGTCTGTGTGCATCCCTTGTGTTGAGATGAGTTTCCTGGATGCGGCAAATAATTGGGTCATGGTTTCTTATCCAGTATGCTATTCTGTCTTTTCAGTGGTGCATTTAGTCCATTTACATTCTAGCTGATTATTGAAAAGTGATTGTTTATACCTGTCATGAGGTTCTTATAAAGTTCTTTCCTTGCTTGTTTTCTTTTGCCTTTGAGATTGATGTGTGTGTGTGTTTTCAAGTTTCTTGTTGCACTATATTCTCTGTTGGTTCTGTGCTCTGCTGTTCTCTTGTGAAGTGTGTGATCATTTTTTTTTCTTTCTTCTGTGCTTAATACCTTTTTAAGTGTCTCCTGTAGAGTTGGTCTTTTTAAGTGTCTCTTGTAAAGCTGCATAATATCTTAGGGCTTGGATGTCTGGGAAGGATTTTAATTCTCCATCCCTGATGAAGCTGAGCTTGGCTGAATAGGAAATTCTTGGTTGTAATTGTTTATCTCTGAGGAATTTGAATATTGAACTCCAGGCCCTTCTTGCTTGTAGTGTTTCTGCCAATAGGTCTGCTGCTATTCTGATTCGTTTTCCCCTGTAGGCAGTCTGACCTTTCTCTCTTGCTTCTTTTAGGATTTTTTTCTTTTGTGTCTACTTTGTGTAGGCAAATCACTATGTGTAGAGGGTTTCTCATACACATAGTGTATTTGATGTCTTGTGGGTATTCTCTGTATCTCTTTGCTTGGCCGGTCACATCTCTGGTGAGATGGGGACAGTTTTCTTGGATTACCTCCTGGAATACTTGCTCCAAGTTCTTCTGCATTTTCCATTTCTTCTTCAGGGATACCAATCAGGTGTAGCTTGGGTCTCTTGATATAATCACACATGTTTTGTGGGCTTTATTCTTTCTTTCTTTCTGAGTCTTCTTCCTATGTTTTTTACAGACTGGGTTAATTCCATGTTCTCATTTTCAAGCTCTGAGATTCTTTCTTTAACTAGATTAATTTTCCTTTCCATGCTTGTCATCTTGTTATTTATTTCCTGGATGAAATTTATTATTGTCAAAATCTCTGTTACAAGTCGTTTTAGTGTTGTGTCTTGTCTTTCTTGAGTGTTATTCACTCTTTCCATTCATTCCCTAATCCCTGTTGTATTCTGGGGTTAGTTGTTGGTAACTTCCATTGTTTGGGCAACAAGTTCTGATTTTTCAGGAGTTTTCTCCTTGTTACACTTGAAATTGCCTGTTGTCTTCCTTTGTTTTTTCCTCACTTGTGATGAATCTCTTGTGTTTCTCTTTAGTTCTGTTATTCTGCATCAGTGGGAGAGGCTTTCCCTTCTGATGCTTGCTCAGTCCTCTATTCCTCCCTGATCCATGCTCTGGATTTGTTCTATTTTGAAATAGGATGGTGGATGAGAAGCTTTGCTGTCTTTTATAGTTTTTGAAAGTTGAATAAAGTAGGGGATGGGGCACTAGGATTCAGAAACTACTTGCAAATTACAACCTTCATTTATTGTGGTATGTGTTCCCTGAGACACACTCTCCACCACCACTCTATATCACAATGCAAAGCAGAAACAAATGCAAAAAATAATTGAATACGCACAAACATATATACACACATACCCCAAACAAACTAGAATAACAACAAAGTGAAACAAAACATACAACAACAAAAAATCAAGAAAACTGAACACACAAACACACACCTACCACAAAGTGAATGGAGAAGATAAACAGAAAGACGGAGAGAAAAAAAAGAGAAAAAAAGGAATTCAGATCAATAGAGCAAAAGCAAACCAACCAAAACAACAAAACTGAAAGAAGATCACTCAGTCATTCACATACACAGCTAAACAGAAAGTAAATAAGAGAAGAAATAAACAGAAAACTAAAAGAAAAAAGGAAAGAAAAAAATTTGGGGAGGGGGGAAGGATGCAGATCAAATCCCCACATGCACATTCAAGCACAAAGGATAAATATTTTTATTTTATTTTATTTTTATTGTCTGAAACCTGTTATTTAAATACTTTAAAATTTTTTATTTATTTATTGTAAAGATTTGGGATACAATTCAGGGCTAGGCATACAAACATTTATCATGCAGGTACCCTTATTGATGAGGCATGCTCCTCCCTCCCCTAGCAGCTTCCCCCAACTGCCAGTCCCACCCCCCTTCCCCTGACAGTTTTCCGCTACTGTCAATCATCTTCCCACAGCATTATAACTGTTCAAGGTCACCTTATGAGTGAGAACATATGGAACTCAGTTCTTAGT